>NW_011888783.1:35861141-35948342 GCF_000151845.1 Pteropus vampyrus | reverse complement strand
TTTTGGAATGCTTAATGATTATGGAAAATAGTTCAAATCCCAGAGTCATATTCCAAGGTGACAAACATATATTCATATTAAATGTTTCATTAAAACCTCTTTTGTACTTTTTTATTAGAGTTATACCTATGCTTGCCATTTAATAGTGCAATATTTTCTTTTCCTGCTATAACTGCTCAATCTGCAGTGTTATTTTTAGCACGGGTGTTGATAAATCTGCCACAAATGTTTCTAAAATGACAAATCTGAACCTTCCCAGTTTAAACATGAAATTGTTTTACTCCTTTGCAAGGTAGAAAGTAAAGTCATTTTAAAATAGAAAATATTATTTACTATAGAAACAGGTCATTGTTCTCTGGATGTCTGTTGTAGTGCTAATTTTAGAACTAGGGTTAATAGATACTCTCTTCCTTTTTATTTGTGTGTCACCTCATTCCAAAAGAAAGAAAAAGCATTTGAAATAACTCATAAGTATATATACAATAAATAAGATTTTTTTTAATTAGAAAAATAGATTTTTAATAGGTGAAAAGATAATATTTACATAATAATAAAGCCAAAGAAAAAATTAGCTTGTAGAAATGTCAGCTTTTAGTGCTCACTTCGGCAGCACATACACTAAAATTGAAATGTCAGCTTTCAGGGTTTTTAAACTGTACTTCATCTGTTTTTGTACTGTTATAACTTCAGGAAGCATCTAAAATTGGGAAAATTATCAGATAATATACCTTTCCATATATTTATCTTGACTGTCTTAGAATTAGGAGAATTTTTATTATTTACTTTGCCATTAAAAACCATGAGTTCAACAGAGGTATTTTAAGTTCTTTAAAGTTGCTTTTCTTAAATTTAAAAACTTGAGAAATTTTTATTCAGATTTATGGCTTAATCTATGTAAAAAAAAAAGTTTTAATGAAGGTTCTTTTTATTTAGTGCTTTTACAGTCATACTCTAAACAAAGGCTGTCCTTTTTCCAGGTGTTTAATTTTGATCCTGGAGCTGCTGTGAAACAGAGGACTGCAGAAGATGTTAAAGCAGATGAAGATGTCACAAAGCTATGCATACATAAAAGGAAAATCATTGCAGTGGCCACACTTCATAAAAGCATGGAAGCCCCACATCCTTCTCTTGTGCTTACCAGTCCCGGAGGAGGAACAAGTACGTAATGTGGTGAAGGGTTTAGGGATTTTCCTCCCCAACTCTTCTCCCAGAAAAAGAGTCATAGGGAATCACCTGGCCAGGCATTTTCCAAGCCTACTCTTCAAGCATGCACAGTGCTTTTCAAGTTACAAATGTTTTATCATTGTATCACAAATAGCAAATTCATTCTGAAAAATTCCCATGAAGTCGTCTCTCAAAATTTCCTATCCAAATCATCTAGTTAAACAATTAGAATAAACACTGATCGACACATACAGATGCTGTGCAGGTATGTAGGGCTGAGCTAACAAAAAGAGAAAGTGCCACAGATTTTTAGGAAAGAAACGTAGCCTTTTTGCTAGAGCTGTGTTGGAATGTGTGGTATCAAGTCCTCAAATGCAACTAGCAATGTTTTTAAGAACTAGCGGTGTTATTCTTTCAGTTATTTAATAACTATTTATTGAGCACCTATAGCATATTACCTTGCCAAGGACTTTTTATACCTCCCCCAATGTGCATGCCTGCATGCATGCTTTCGTCTTTTAAATTTTTCAAAGCTGCAGAAAAAATTGCATTTTACAGTTCATTGAGTAGCCCTGAATCCTTCACCAAGATTCACAAGTAAAGATGTTGTAGAAGCTGCAGATATTGTAACAATTGACCCCTAAGTAGTTCAACACACAAGGACACTCTCCTCATATACCAAATCACATTCAAGAAATTTAACATTGATAAAATGTTACTTAATATGCAATCTATATTTGAAATTTTTCAGTTGTCTTATTAATTTCTTATAGTTTCTTTTTGAATCCAGGATGCTATCAAATATTGTACATTGCAGTTGTAATATTTTCTTTAATCTACATCAATTCCCCAGACGTTTTAATTCGTTCATGGCATTGACATTTTTGAAGAATCTAGGTCAGTTTTATAGAATGTTTTTCAATTTGGATTTGCCTGATTGTTTTCTCGTATTCATATGTGAGTTAAAACATTTTGCTACGAATGCTGTGTAGATGATGTTGTGTCCTCATTAGGAGGCACATAATGTCATTTTATCCCATATCGATGACATTGACTTTGATTGCTTGGTTATAATTATGTCCATCTGATTTCTTCATTCTTAGGGTATCCTTTCCCTTTACGATAAATACATAACCTGTAGAATTTTACTTTGAGACTGAGGAACTTCTTTTTTTTAAGGGCTAGAATATTAACTCCCTCCAAAATATTACTATCTACTTAACACTTGAATAGTAATTCAGGGTGAAAGCATTTGTTTATGAAGAATACATGATATTGTTCTTTGAAGTTCTGAAAAATAGGGATGAAGAGGATAACCTGTAGTGATCAGAGGAGGTTTTATAGCAGAACCCAGGTTCGAATCAACTCTGGAAAATGGTAGGATTTAGACAGATGAGGGAAATAAGAAAATCCTTGTCCAGAATGAGTGGAAGCAATGATATGGAAACTAATCTGACATGAGGGGTAGGTAAACTGAAACCAAGTTATGAACAGCCTTAGGTACAAAAAGGAGCAATTGTGACATCCTACAGGTAAAGATTTACACTTAGACTTCATGTGAAGAGAGCAGGGAGAGAAATGGGGAAACAATGAGTAGAGAACTCCTTTCCAATAACCCCGTAACCTTTAAACTTTAACAGGAATGATCAGAAAAAAATTGCTACACTAAGGTATGTAAGAAAAAATGTCTTTTAAGGGATTTTTATTTTTTTTAATAAGCTACATTTCTTTTTAATTAAAAGATACTGCAACAATTTAAAGAGATTTAATAGTAATAAATTATTTAAATTCTGCCACCTCAGTCTACATTTTCATTTTTGCATATTACGTTACACATACTCTTATCTGCTGCTATTCTCATATCACATTATATCACTGTTTTACCTCTTTCAACAGAGTCTGCCTTGTTGCTTTTATAATGACTTTAACAGAATTTCGATCTAGGTCCTTTGTCATACCCTATACCTATGAGTTTCATTATTGAAAATAAAGGTCAATATTTAACCACTATAGGTATAAGAGGTTTATCTCTGTTCACTAATTGCTACTCTTTTACTAACTTCAGACATAGCATTTAACTTTCTAATTTTAAACTATGTTGTAAAGTAGAGCTTTAAATAATTAAAAGTTAGCAAGACTCATACAGTAGTTTTCACCTCGATTTTATGTACATAAACATATATTTAGTTTCTGCTTATTCTTTTGAAAGATCTCCTTGAATATACATGGAAGACCTTGATAGATGCCTGCCATTTATGTTTGCAAACTCTTGTTAATACTTTAGTTCCTAACTGTGAAACATAACAGCAGCTTGACTTTGTTTATTTAGTATTCTTGTTATTTTTAAGATGCTAACTATTTTTCCCCAGGTATTAAAGAAATCCTTTCTAAACCACAGCTATTTTATAAATTCTGTTGAATATTTAAAAATGCAAATGCCTATGCTTTTAATCATTAAACTTCAGATAATCATATAAATAGCCAAGAAAAGATGCAAGTCTATAGTTTTGTTACTGAAAAGGACAGTCAGTCCTGTAATAATATAAATACAGACAACGTTGTTCTCACTATATGCCAAGCACAGTACCCCAACTATTTTTCATATATTACTTATTTTATTACAAACTTTAAAAATCTCTTTTTAACAAGAAAATAAGTTTGATTGAGTTTATCTGCTGCAACTCTCTTATATCATTGGTTCTCAAGTTTTCATAAATTATATCTAGAAATCCCTCTATCAAGAATTTCTACCATACTAGAAACAGAAAGCTCACATTCCCAAGAAAAATATATGTTCACTGCATTCGCTTAATTTTTGAATGCACCCTACCTAGATTTCTGTGTACCCAAGGTTGAGAACCACTGTCTTAGAAATATTAAATATGATTTGACCTGTATACTACCTAACAGGTAGGAGAAGTATATTTATCTTAAATTTGCAATTATGCATTTAAGTAAATATACCTCTGATTGCAAATGAATCCAAGTATGCTTGCCAATATATTTTAAGCCTCAGAATAGGAATGGCCATACTCAGTATGAATGGTACCACTCTCATCTCCTGTGCCTGTAATAGACTCAGCGGCATTTTCTCCTGGAGCCCAGCTAAAGCTCAGTATCCTTTTCAACATAGCTCTCTAAGCAGCCACCACCAGTTAATGGGAATTGGCATATGAAACTAATTTTATTTGCAATCCCTGTTTTAGAAGGCACAGCTTTATAAAATAAACATTTTTAGGGGCTTAAAAAACTTAAACCCAAATTCTGACAAGATATAGTGAAAATTCTGTCCAATGAGCCAGCTCGCTTTTGTTACTTGGATTCTGTCTGTTCTCCAAAGGAACTGAAGACATTCTGAAACACCAGTGAGGGAGCAATGCACTCTGTAAAAGGAGAATACTCAGAACCTAGTCCTGAAGATTTAACACTCTGATTAAATTTTGCATAGGAATTCTATCCTAATATAAGAATTGCAGTCTTTTACCTAAGTTGGCTGACTAAAGCTGTTTTTACCAGTAATGCCTGATTAACGGCAAAGAAACTGCAGTATTACAGACTTGATCGGAAACTAGGCGTGATTGCAGCATTACTGCATTTACTGTTGTTATCACTCCCATTATAAAAGATTCTGAATCCCATCCACTTAATTCACAAAAATTAAGACTCTTTTACTCTCATGGTGAAAATGTTGGGATAAGGAGGCATTTCTGTAGCTGTCCTGAGGAGGTTTCAGTAAGGTAACAGAATCATTAATAGGGTAACACATTTTCTGGTGAAAATGGTGATTCATTTAAATCACCCAAGAAAATATTATGCCATGGAGATTATAATTTTCTCTTGTAACCGTGTTTCTAAAAAAATCAAATCCAGTGAGATAGTAGCATCACCATTTCCATCTGGACTGTCAATCTTGATTTTGCATATTCTAAATATTATTATAATGGCTAATGTCAGTATGAACTGATTTAGATCCTCATCCTTCCTCAACAGATAAGAGGAAAACAAGCATAATGAGCAGTTATTGAGAACCTTAGTTAAGGGAGAATAATGTGCATTTTTTAAATCAAAGTTTAATGTAGAATGCAGAACTTCTACTCGCATGGAAGCATGGCTTCTGTTTGCAAATTTCTATTTCCAAATACCTTCCCTTCTTCATTTCCTCCTTTACTTCCCACCCCCTGCCCCACCCACCCCAAACGCAAAAGAACTGAGACTACTAACAGAATTTTCTTTTCTCTTTCACACCAGATGCAACTCCAGTAGTACCTTCAAGGGCAGCAACTCCAAGATCTGTAAGAAATAAGTCTCATGAAGGAATTACAAATTCCATAATGCCCGAATGTAAGAATCCTTTCAAGTTAATGATTGGATCATCAAACGCCATGGGAAGACTGTATGTACAAGAACTGCCTGGAAGCCAGCAACAAGAACTCCACCCTGTCTACCCCCGGCAGAGATTGGGCAGCAGTGAACACGGACAGAAATCTCCATTTCGTGGCAGCCATGGAGGCCTGCCCAGCCCAGCGTCGTCAGGGTCCCAGATATATGGAGATGGCTCGATCTCGCCAAGGACTGACCCACTTGGAAGCCCTGATGTTTTCACAAGAAATAATCCTGGTTTTCATGGAGCTCCCAATTCTAGTCCTATTCACCTGAATAGGACGCCTCTTTCTCCACCTTCAGTAATGCTACATGGTTCTCCTATACAGTCATCCTGTGCAATGGCTGGAAGGACTAATATACCTCTTTCCCCAACCTTGACTACAAAGAGTCCAGTAATGAAAAAACCAATGTGTAATTTTTCAACTAACATGGAAATACCACGAGCAATGTTCCACCACAAACCGCCCCAAGGCCCACCTCCCCCTCCTCCACCTTCTTGTGCTCTTCAGAAAAAGCCATTAACATCTGAGAAAGATCCACTTGGCATTCTTGACCCTATTCCTAGTAAACCGGTGAATCAGAACCCTGTTATCATTAATCCAACTAGTTTCCATTCAAATGTCCACTCTCAGGTACCTGTGATGAATGTAAGCATGCCTCCTGCTGTTGTTCCTTTGCCAAGTAATCTCCCTTTGCCAACCGTAAAACCTGGTCACATGAATCATGGGAGTCACGTACAAAGAGTTCAGCACTCAGCTTCAACCTCCCTGTCCCCTTCTCCAGTGACATCCCCAGTGCACATGATGGGGGCTGGAATCGGAAGGATTGAGGCATCACCCCAAAGATCACGCTCATCTTCCACATCATCAGATCACGGAAATTTCATGATGCCACCTCTAGGACCTCAGGCCACTTGTAGTGGTATTAAGGTTCCACCCAGGTCACCAAGGTCAACAATAGGGTCCCCACGACCATCAATGCCATCAAGCCCTTCTACCAAGTCCGATGGACATCATCAGTACAAGGATCTCCCTAACCCATTAATTGCTGGAATGAGTAATGTACTAAATACCCAAAGCAGTGCAGCTTTTCCTACTGCATCTGCCGGAAGTGGTTCTGTAAAGAGTCAGCCTGGTTTGCTGGGAATGCCTTTAAATCAGATCTTGAACCAGCACAATGCTGCCTCCTTTCCAGCAAGTAGTTTACTCTCAGCAGCAGCCAAAGCACAGCTAGCAAATCAAAACAAACTTGCTAGTAACAACAGTAGCAGCAGTAGCAATTCTGGAGCTGTTGCTGGCAGTGGCAACACTGAAGGACATAGCACTTTAAACACCATGTTCCCTCCTACTGCCAACATGCTTCTCCCAACAGGTGAAGGGCAAAGTGGTCGAGCAGCACTAAGAGATAAGCTGATGTCTCAGCAAAAAGACTCATTGCGGAAAAGAAAACAGCCACCTACCACAGTGTTGAGTTTGCTCAGACAGTCTCAAATGGATAGTTCTGCAGTTCCTAAACCTGGACCCGACTTGCTAAGGAAGCAAGGTCAGGGTTCGTTTCCCATCAGTTCAATGTCTCAGTTACTACAGTCTATGAGTTGTCAGAGCTCTCACTTGAGTAGCAATAGTGCCCCGGGTTGTGGGGCCTCAAATACTGCTTTGCCTTGCTCTGCTAACCAGCTGCATTTTACAGATCCCAGTATGAACTCCAGTGTTCTTCAGAATTCACTGACACAGAACATACCTTTAAGAGGGGAAGCCGTGCACTGCCACAATGCAAACACTAACTTTGTTCACAGTAACAGTCCAATCCCAAACCACCACCTCGCAGGTTTAGTAAATCACATTCAGGCTAGCGGGAACTGTGGGATGCTCAGTCAGTCAGGCATGGCTTTAGGAAATTCATTACATCCCAATGCACCTCAGTCAAGAATTTCAGCGTCCTCCACTCCAGTGATACCAAACAGCATTGTTAGCAGCTATAATCAAACAAGTTCTGAAGCAGGTATGGTTTTATTGGAAAAAAGTACCCAAAGGTACTAAACTTTTCTATGTTTTTTAAAATTTGTACCAAAGTATTTATTACGATAAGAAATGATCCTTTCTTTCCCCCATTGTGAAATTCTCATCACTTCTTTAGTATTTATAATTTTATTTACAGAATGCTAGATTTGTCTATTAGACAAAAATAGCCAAGGAGATTCCATGTGTTATTTCTTGTCAATCTGTGTCATTTTGAATAATGTTTGACTTTTAGTTGGTCATGTAACCATTGGACTCTAAACTACGAAAGAAGCCATAGAAGGCAGGGTTCCTAGTTCATGAGACATGTACTTGGTCTATGCCAGTATAAAAGCCGTTTCCCCCAGCTTTTGTTTGTATTCAGGAAATGGAGCTCATCTTGAAAAGCCCAAAAAAGGCAAAAATAAATGAATTTTCTGTTCTTGCTGCTGACCAGAAATAGGCGAATGGATAGGGAAAGGTAACTAGAAGTTGCGTGAAGTAGAAAGCTGTCTTCTAATGTGTTTTCTTTTCCTAGGTTGCTATCCCTTATTATAATTTGTTTGAAAAAATTCCAAAATGGATATTGGCTATTCCCTTTTTTAAAAGGGTAATAATTTAAGTTTTCTAATAAAAAAAAGAGGCTTGAAAACCTGATTTCCAGAATTTTTGATCTTGAAATTGTTTTACAGTTTTCTTGTAGAACTAAACTATTGTTTTTAACGTTGACATTAAGGTTTTGAACTCAAATTTATTGTATCTCTTCACTATTAATGAATGAGACAAATTTATTTAAAAGTAGACACATTAGAAAGAACTGTATTTCGTGCAATAGAATCCTCAAATCGTTATTTTTTAAAAAGCTGTAAAGAAGCACTAAAGAGATAAATGCATTGAGACATCAGAAAATTTGACCATGAAAACATTAGAAAGAATATCTAAAACCCAACACTAATGATTTGGGAGATTTGTGAGAAATGACAGGGAGGAAATAAAAGATGATTGTGGAGACAATATTATTCAAATATGAAAACAGTGGGCTTTAGAAACCAGATTGTTACTGGAAATGAGAAAACTGCTGAGGCTCTTAATAATAAGCTATTGTACAGATATGTATAGACTGTATTATACCACCATGCTAGAAAAGCATTATAACCTACATGTCTTTGTTGCTGTTAGTAAAATCAAGTGTTTTCCTTCCTGGTGTTACTACTTATACCTGCCACCCTCCACAACTTGTGTTATGTGTTATGTTTTGATGTTAGTATTTAAAGAAGAACTCTTTATTCATTGACCTCTTGTGTTAAAAAGAATATAAGGTGGAGAAGATAATTGAAATCATCAGTGCCTTCTTGATATTTTTTAGTCTAAGGAATTTCATGAAAATATTTTTTATGTGTTTAACAGGATACATATTCCAAATGGGCTTCCAACTTTTCAGTAGACTCATATTTCTTTTTAGATAATTTTACACAAATGAACATTTAATCTTATGCATTTAGCAGATTAAAGTTACATAAAATTAGTCACTATTTAAAAATTTACCATATTTATTAAGTATACCTTCAATCATTTAGATGAGACAGTATTAGTCTCATTGTATTATATCTTTACGTTTGGTACCCCTTACCTCAACTTACTTTATTTCAGGTGTTAGTTCATATTGCAAAGTGTATGTATTTTATTAATGATGTATTTAAATTGATCTATAATGGAAAAGACCAACATTTATTTATATTCTTGTTTATTGTCAAGTTTAGACTTATTTTATATAGTCTTGAACATGTATTTTCTTGTTCCATGCATCTCTGTAAAACATTGGATCTGGATTGCCAGGGTTGGGAGTGTCAAAACACACAGGTTGAAAATTTATTAATACGAGAAAAGTGTTAGCTAAATAGCTAAATAGCTAAATAGCTAAAAGGGACAAGAATAAATGTCTAGTAATGATATGGATGTGACCGTCAAGTGTAAGCTAACAGAAAGTATATGCTTGATAAAAACCTAGGTCAATGAGAATTTTTAAAATAGTAAACTTAATAAAACTAAATGCTAATTAATATACATAGCTCTGATGTGTAGCTGGTTATGAAAATGGGTAGATTTGTAATTAATATAACTTTTAATGAGCTGAATATTGAAGAGGTCTCCAACGCCGTTTTCCTTTTTGGTATGTAGTGAACTGTGTCACTGAACATTCTGTCATTGTAATTACTTAACCTAAATATTTACTTACACTGACATTTATTCATCCATCAAATAAGCACCAAGGCTGGGCATTCAGAGTCAGGCAGCAGAAATGGTCACAGCTATCCTTGTAAGTTTTGCTAAGTATTCCTAGCATACCAGTAAGAAATTAGAAGAAAAGCACATTTTATTCTTCCAATATTGCTTGTGGCTATTATTGAGTACCTATTAATGTGCCAGGTGATTTACCTATATTATTTCTAATTTATGCAGTTTTTCCGAGTGTAAGGTATTCTTATCCCCATTGCAAGATGAGTAAACTGAGCTTTAGAGAACTTAAATAACTGTCCAAGATCATTCCTAACTAAATTAGGATTTGAACTTAGGTTCATCTGATTCTAAAATCCATTTTCTTCCCAGCTGCATAAGTTCTTCATTGGAAACATTGTGTGGTCAAAAATATTCTTCGCTTTTAACATCTTTTAAAATATCAACGGGTAATGAATTGAAGCACATTGATGCATGTTAGAAGCCACATTTGTAAACTTTTGATGCACTTTAAACAAGTCAGTTATTTTGGCCTTCGCTCTTTGGACTCTGATATTATAGTGTACAAAGATTAGAATGTTTGTGTCAATGCAGATGAAATGTCCAAAATATCAAGAGAACTACCCCTCATTTGTGAATCACATTTGGTGACCTTTATTTTGATGAATTGATATCACCTCACTTACTCAGATAAGAATGGGTTTTTAGTGGGTGACGCTGTCAGTAGACTTGAAAGAAGCTACTATGTGGATGATACTCTTGCCGTTCCAAGCATGATAGCACGGTGAAGGTGACAGAGACTCACTGGTAACATGGGCCACTCTGCTCTGTGGTAACAGAGCCTGGACAGAACTCAAGAGACCTGCTCAATCCAGTGCCTTTTTTTCACTTTCTGAAGCAGCAGCTCAAAATGTTACATTAAGACATCAATCAAGATGAATCACTTGCTCTGAAAACACTTCATCAATTGGTAATTTATTTTCAAAAACTTCTTTTAAATCAAGTTTTTCTATCATAAACAACCCCAAATATTAATTTTTTTAGGCCTATAAATGAATTCCATGAGATACACTCAAGCATGGGAATTGGAGGCAAAGATAGTTTTTAAAAAAAAACAGGTAAAAGATATGAAATGCTTAGGAAACATTTCTAAAACTTAAGACTATTAAGGCTTTATCAATTCTATTTGGAGTTTTGAAATTACCTTTCTACTAAAGGTCTCTAAACACTTATATTTTAAAGTTTACAAGTTTCTATTAGCTTTTCGGATATCAAATTACAAGTAAAGTTTAATATTTCTACATAACAGAAACTGACCAGTAGAGTACTTGGTGACATTCCTCAAGTTGTAAAGCAAAGCACTGGTAGATCAGACAACCAATCCAAAATTCCTGATCTCAGTCCAAACACTCAAACTGCTGAAATCCATCAGTAGTATACTGTGAAAGCAACTTTGACTTTACGAGGAGACACAAGTTTCAACATTTAAGTAGTTCTACCACATGTCCTGTGGTGTTTTGCTTTGGAGAGGAATCCAAAATCAAGTGCCTTTGACTGGCAAATTTCATCAGGCCCATGCCTCTTCAGGCCTCTGACTGCTGCCTGTCTGCTGCCCATAGACAAAAACACACGTTCCAGTAATCCGGGCCTCTGCAGAGTACCTAGCACTGTCACTGTCCACATCACAACCCGTTGTTCCCATGGCCCTATGGTTTTTCAAAGGAACAAAGAGATTTAACTATTCTGCTAACTTAACTGAATCTTAACTTCCTCCAATATAAAGTCATTAAATATAACTTTTTCACTTTAAATGCTTTTTATATCCTATATTTTCCTAATAATAACATTTAATCAATTCTTCAAAGCACATGAAAATATTTTCTGAAGGGGCAGACTATGAGTTTGTATCAGAAGAGGAAATAATTCAAACATTTATTTGCCTTAACTTTTAAAAATATACATTGACTAACAAGCGTATAAATCTACAAATAAATATATGTTCATGGATATTTAAATATATTTTTTTAACTGGAAAAAAAAGTGTTTTATTTCAGCACAAAATATGTTTGCTTGAAACTCAGAACAGCCATTAATATGGTAGGTATAAGAAAACAAAATAGAGACCACAAAAGAACACTTCGGATAAAGGGCTGCAAAGTAATGAGCTTGGTTTTTTGTTCTATGTATTTATTCTCAGAACATGCCAGAAAGAAAAGAGAGGGAAATTGTCATTTCCCTACATTTGAGGTTACAGGTTCAAAAAAGATTATGGGATAAAAATGCTCAAGGCTGGATTGTACTATATAAGTTAGCCCTCTCAGGATATGGAAAGTTCGTGTAGAAATAATCTTGTAATCTTATATAGACTAATGTAGAGTGAAGCAAGGCAGGGGCTTTTTTAAGGTTGTGACTGAATTAATAGTTGCTGTTGAAAGTGTTTCCACCCAAATTTATAAACGCCCAGATTTTATCCCTCATCTGATGCACAAGGCCTCTAGGTTAAAAGTTGCCCTCTGCTCTTGTTTTTAACCAAATACCAAAACTATATTAAATTCCTGATTGTGTGATGAAAATCTATGTCTGTACTTCTGGTTAAATTTTTGCAAACTGAGCCATTTCTTCTTTGCTGTCCGTTACTTTTATAACAGAGAATGTCTTGCTGTTTAAGAAGGTTTCTGAATATCAGGGTTACACCATTTGTTTTGCTTACACATTCCAGGTTTAATGTTGCCTTGTGTACAAAAAAAAAAGTTGAAATATGTTTGACTGTAGACATTGAGTCTGTGTAATCAAAGGTGATAACAGAAATCAGAGTGGTATGATATGTTTGCTGATTCAATAATCTATTTTATACCTTTCAAGAATAAAATTGTCCCAGTGTGCAAATTGGGAGAATTTTATTCCCTTGCAATACACTAAGCTCACTTAAAAGCCATTAGAAATCCTTCAACTCTCTAGAAGATGCCTAAGCTACTATTTACTAACATCAAGTGGTCTGAAAACAGTAAAGCAGCTTCTGAAAGTATCCAAATTCTAGGCAGTAATGTCAACTGCAAAAATTCGACTCATTAAAAGTAACACTTAAAAATATTTCTATGGTGTCATCAAAATAGATTTCACTTTCACATGCATGTAGTACTAAATTAATCAAATCTTAAAATTCTTACCTTCTAGGAACTTAATCCAACATTAATGCCAACCAAGCAAAGAGTAGAGTAAAAAATATTTTCTAAGAATTATACTTCTTGCAAATTCAAAGTAACAACACCGTTTTACAGATTAAAAATGGAAGTACACAGAATTCTGAAGGAGTTGCCGAGATACTGCTAGGGTAGGAGCTAGTCCAGGGAAGTTTGGAATACCTTTCTGAGACTCGTGGGTACAGGTCTGAGGGGGAGTATTTGTCACAGAAACCCTAGAGCCGGGCTCCTGTGCTGCACAACTGCACAGAGACACCTCCCACACCACAGTCTGATAAAAACGCTTCCTGGAGCACAGCTCCCTAGACCATCCCCCATAAAGTTGAGCAACTGAAAGCCCTGATCCTAAAGCAATGTTTTTCAAACTAATTTTTACTTCTTCCCACAGTAAAAATTAACTTTCATTACAAGCCACTAGAGATATATTTTTAATGTTTAACAAATAAAAATTTCCTGGAAAAATACCTATTACATGTGATAAACACCGATATTTTCCATCCCATTCTATCTAATTCTATCTTGTATTTCTTTTATGACAAGTCATGACTCACTGAAATGATTCCATCACCCACTAACAGAACATGACCCAGCACTCATATAGATAAGTTAACAGAAGCAGTTTCCACAAAATAATACCCTAGCTATGCACTGTACTATTTTTCCTTTTCTATTTCATTTATCTAAATATACTGGTTGGGGCATACTAAATTGATTTTGTAACTCTACATAGGTCTAAACATGAATAGTCATGAGGTAATTAACTCAGCAAATATTTATTGAGCACCTAGTATATACTAAGCATCATTTTAGCACTGCAGATAAAATAGTATGCAATGAGAAGATACAAAGTCAATTATATTAATAATCTAGATTAGCATATTCAGACGACAGAAATCCTACCAAGCCAGAGACTGCCACGGATTCCTTTCTCCTCTCCTCCTGAGTGCTTTGGTTTTGAATCCCTCTCCTTTCCTTGTAGAGAACAAACGGCGGCTGCAACAGTTCTATCTTATGATTGTTCGACCTATGATTTTTCAACTTTACAATGGTGCAAAAGTGACATGTATTCAGTAGAAACTATACTTTGAATTTTGAATTTTGATTTTTTTTTCCCAGGCTAATGATATACAATATGGTACTCTCTAGAAGCTGGGCAACAAGCCACAGCTACCAGTCAGCCACACAATCACGAGTAAACACTGATACTCTACAGTGTACTGTGTTGCCAGTGTTTTTTGCATACTGTAGTCAATAAATTACGTGAGATAGTCAACACATTATTATAAGCTTTGCGTTAGATGATTTTGCCCAACTGTAGGCTAATGTAAGTGTTCTGAGCACATGTAAGGTAGGCTAAGCTAAGCTATGATGTTCGGTGGGTTTGGTGTATTAAATTTATTTTTGATTTACAATATTCTGAACGATGTGTTTATTGGGATACAACCCCATTGTAAGTCAAGGAGCATCTGTAGTCCCTAAAGCTTTCTGCCTACTTCCTGTAAAGGGGATCTAGGAGTTACAGCAGGTTCTGAAGCACAAGGATAGAGATTGATATAATTTTGTAAATACTTATTACTATGCCATTACTGAGGCTTGGAGAAATAATGTCTTGGAAGATCTAGATTTCTCTTAAAAGTTATTTTTCAATTTATTTTTAATCAATCCTTTAAATGTAGAGGAGAAAATTTTATTATTTCCATTGGATTGAAAAGTGAATTATATTTCTTAGACTCACTAGGGCATGATATCTTTCTCTTGTCTCCAGAAGCATTTATTATTTTTATTAAGGATTGCCATTGACTCTGTTTGCAATTAAAGTATACTTGTCAAAGCAAATGATAAAGGTCAAATGGCGAAGAAATTCCTTCTATATGACTCTTTTCTTAGGTTGTTGAACTTTATGGATAAATCAGTATTTCGGCATATCAATGTAGAAAATGTTTTCTAGCACAAAGTAGTATTCATTCAAAATTGGAAATATAGATTAAACTGATGTAATGACATTTTAAAAACACCTTATTGGTCCATTTGTTGTGATCTCTATGCCCTCTTGTACACATACAAAGACACGTACAACAATATTATTAATAGTTAAGATCCATCCATAGAAGAGTTTAGCATAATATGAATTATTTTTCCAAAGAATATTGGCAATAAAGAAGAGCAATCTAAATAGGTAGATATTACCTTTGTTTTGAAAAGCAATTTTTTTTAACGAGGCAGAGAAAACTTCTCAAGAATGAAAATTAGTAATCGTAGGAAAATAACCATAAAAATTGTTTTTTAATTTACTGATGCTGTTTCTGTGTACATGTACACTCACACAAATCATAAATTATATGTGTGTGCAAAGAGTACTGTTTGTATCTGAAAAATCTACCCCACTCGGCAGATCTACCACTGGTTTCTTCTCTCAGTCTCTGGGGGTCTAGGCATGTGATCTCGCACCAGGAAAGTTTATTTGGGTGGCTTTCCAGTCTCCTGTTCTACCTCTTTAAAAGCAACAGAGAATGAAAAAAGAAATTATGGCAGTTCTTGGTGCTGCTGGCTGCTAAGAAATAATTACTTTTTCCAATTAAAGGACTTCTCCAACTTACTTTTTCCAGGCTCCCCAGCTGCCTTTTGGTTAACTGCTGAATGGTTAGTGAATAGTTTGGTTTTGCAAAAACTCTAACTGTACCTTTCATTAGATTAAGCACTAAAAAAAAAAAAAGAGAAGGAAGGGAGGGAGAGAGTAGAGAAGGGAGGGATGGAAGAAGGAAGGAAGGAAAGAAGGAAAAAGGGAGGAAAGAAAATATTTTCCCCCACATGGCTCAACAGACCAGAAGGTTTTTATGCAGAACTATGAAGTGAGTTCACCAGAGTGCCTATTCAAGATTAAGTGCTTCAGAAATGAGCAATCTCCAATTTCTCTCCAACTATAAAAATTCAGGGTCCTCTGAATGACCCCAAGCATTGAAGAGTGACTAAGAACTCAGAGTACTTTGTGATGGACCTCTTTCTCCATAAGATGATTTTTAACTCCCCGGAACACCTGGGAGCCTTCTAAAGTAACTTGCCATCTCCTTCCAGCCAGCTCCTTTACAACATCCCTTATCTCCTGGCATTGGACCAGTACACTGGAGAGTTGGTTTTTACTTTCTCCACAAATGGGTAGTATTCTCTCCCTTTATTCACATACACCCATGCCACACACACAGCATCAAACGCAAATGACCTGATTTCTAGAAATAGAGTGCAAGTTTTATGATCTTAATAGATTCATTCAACCAAGACACATTTTTTGAATGCCAACCATGTGTTAGAGACTGTGTTAGGTCTTGAAAATACAGAGGGAAATAAGAAGTGGTCCTTGCCTTTAATGGTTTAGAAAGATGATTTGGATTTTTTCACTGCTTGTCTAAGGCAACACATTTAACCATTTGGTGGGGGGTGGGCAGAGTGTGTAGGGAAGCAGCATATGCTATTTTCAGTCATATATATTTGTTTCGAGGATACATACGACTCTATTACCCTCCATGTACTTTATTACTTCTTTGTCTTTTGAAAAACTACTTTGCTTTTACTTAGAAGCTCTTTGTATCTCCTTTTCCACTTTCAAATCCCAAACTGAATGTTACCACTCAGTTTTCCCTGACACCTTCAGTTTTACCATTATCCCGTTATATACCTTTTATAGCTCTTAACATAGTGATTGCATTATAGTTACACTACCTATATGAAGAGCTTTAAAATTTCCTGGTTCATAATAAACTCTCAATAACTGTATATGTAAGAGAAGAAAAAGAGAGACAGGGGGATTTGTGTGTTCATTACTTTGCCAAAACTCAGTTCCTACAGGAAAGGGCAGGGTGTTGAGTGGTTTTTGTTTGATTTCATTTATGTTTTTGTTTTTGTATAACCATTTCTATCCTTTTGTTCAGCGGAGTATACCTACTTGTTGAATTGTTTTGTTGAAAATTTAAGAAAATAAAAAACAGACCTTGATCCATATGTTACGTTGAAGAAGCTTGTGGTATTCGCCACCTTTTTGTATGTAATGCAAAAATACACCCAGAGTAACTATATTTTCTTTATTGTCATTCCGCAAGAATATTTAGATGAAACACTTTTAGAATAATGTCCCCAAATGGGTACTTTTTTGAATCCTAAATAGGGATGTTTCTCTTAAAAACAAAGATTAAAAAATAATTATAACCTTTAAGGAAATCTTTATTCAAAGCCTTGCAATATATGTGCTAAAGTACTTTGAAAATGTACTCTGACTATGGTTAGAGGAATGGTGATCTGTACATTTAAATATGTCATTATTATTTTGCAGCTAGAGGAAAAGGCCACAGGTAGTGATTACTGGTAAATAAGATTTTTATTAGCTTGTTTAAAAAGATGGTTTTCAAAGGCAGATAAAGCACAGTACCTGTTTGCAGAAATAGCAAAATTTAAGAGGCAATGAAATGTTTAAAGTGTTGATTGTTTTATTACAAATCTGAATATTTAAGGAATTGTATACCATACGACTACTTCAGCATTTGATATTTTCTTACCCCATTCTTTGTGAACATAGTCATTGTTTCATGATAATATTTTATATTTATATTTAAACAGAGGGTGTTTTTAATCTAATTCTCTAAATGAAACAGAGCTTTGAAAATAAAAGCAGACATGACAACTGGAAAAATTGCAAAGTTGTGCTATAGAGATGATATACTGATTTATACTTACTACTGTTACCACATTATCACTACTAACTACAACTACTAATGTCAGTAATAATGATGGCAATGATAACTCCTTTTATTTGTACACTTTTACACATTACAAGCCTTTCCCTTACCTATTTTTGATTCTCGTAACAGTCATGCCAATGAAATTTTCCTAAGGAAAAATTCAAAAGTAGGAAAGTATATGCAGGAAAATGTTCATCCTTGTGTTATATAACAATAATGAGAAAACCAAAATATAAATGCCAAACTTTATTGGAAGAGTTCAATCATACTGTCAATCTATATGCTACATGGTTATATATTAATATAAAGTCTGTATAGTTAAAAAATTGTGTTATTCTGTTAGGAAAAAACAAGAACAATATAAAATTATGTTTCTCTGTTATAACTATTATAACTATGGAAACATTTCTGTGTATTTGGACAAGGACTTAATGGTAACATGGTCGAATATAAAACTTCTTATGATGGCATAGTACAGCAGTCAAATGTCTGAATTATTTTAGATTTTCAATAACATATCATTTATTATGCCATATACATGTTTAATTTTTTAATGTAAAATTAAATTCATATGCTTATACTAATATTTGCCAAATTCATGTATTGCATAAAACAATGCATCTCTTTAGGGGAAGACATTTATGAAAAAATGATTGTGGGTTCCTTTTCAACAGAATGTGATTCTTACCCTTCCTACCCCATCCTTTGTGTGTCTGGATCACCAAGGTGATTTCAAAGAATACTACCGTGCAGGCTATGTGTACCCCAAGAGATGAGTTTTCAACTGTTCTGGGTTAAGGCCCAAGCATTGCTTTTTTCTTTTCTTTTCTTTTCTTTTCTTTTTTTCATTTTTTTTTTTTTAAGTTTTCTAGGTAATTCTATTGTGCAGCTTGGATTGAGAACAACTAAAGCAATTATAACAAACAACTGAAATTTTATATTTTCAAATATTAAATTCCTTGAATTTTTATCTCTTGCATAATAAGACTTTCAAGATTAAGAATGCTATTTGGTTAAAGACTGGTCTGATTTAAGGACTCATGAGTACAGAGTACCTTTATGCTATCAGAGTGGCAAACATTAAAAAATAAAGATAAAATGTTGATTAGAATGAGCACTGCCATACATGGTTTATAGAAATGTTAATTGAATGTATACTGATCAACTTCACTGGAGGGCAGTTTGACAATATATATCCAAAGCTTTAAAAATATGGAAACTATTTTGTCCCTGGAATGCCACTTACAAAAATATATCCTTAGAAAGTGATTGAGAATATTTACAAAGATGAGTTAATATTTTCATATTGTTGCTTACAATGTAAAAAATTGTAAACAATCAAAATTAAATTTTGCTATATTTATACATGATACTGGTAAAATGGTTCTGTAGTTAACGTAGAAAGATATGCACAATATATTGATAAATGAAAAAGGTTATAAAACATGGTTCCGTTTTTGTTAAAATACATAGCGGTGTGAGTGTATGTGTGTATCTGCATATATGTATATACATACAGGTGGGAAAAGCCCAGAAAATTATACATTAAAATATTAAAAGTTATAAATATTTTTTATTTTGTTTTATACTCTCTTGTATATTCTACTTTTTTCCCAGTAAAAGCAAATACTAGTATTACATATAAAGATCAATAACTTTTTTTAATGCTAAAATATATTTTGAAAAATGAAGTCTCGTTACTTTTCTCTAACCCAAATGATTGAACTGCAACACAGGTTCCCCCATCTTCACTTTGTCCAGCCATGAAAAACAAGCTATTTGATAGATGCAGCTATTTCTTAATATGCTAAACTTCTCCAATATATTTATTTTCAAAGTTAGGAAGTATAAAGTTTAACTTGTTTCATTAACAGATATTATATCTCTGTTTACAATTAATCTGATTAAAATCAGTAAAGGTGGCAAATAACAAATTAATTGAAATGTATCTCAATGTATTTTTAAGGGGCTGCCTTCCTCAACACTTATAATTAATCAGTGTTTTGTTTTTTTTTGTTTTCATTTTAGGCGGTTCAGGACCATCATCCTCCATTGCCATAGCTGGCACTAACCACCCTGCTATCACAAAGACAACATCTGTTCTTCAAGATGGAGTCATAGTCACCACCGCAGCTGGAAACCCACTGCAGAGTCAGCTGCCCATTGGGAGTGATTTTCCTTTTGTTGGCCAGGAGCACGCACTTCATTTTCCATCCAACAGCACTTCAAACAACCATCTTCCACACCCCTTGAACCCCAGCCTCCTCAGTTCTCTACCTATCTCTTTGCCAGTGAATCAACAGCATCTCCTAAACCAGAATCTATTAAATATCCTCCAGCCTTCAGCAGGAGAAGGCAAGTCTGAGATCAACCTCCACCCTTTAGGTTTTCTCAACCCGAATGTAAACGCTGCTTTAGCTTTTCTCTCCGGTGACATGGATGGGCAGGTATTGCAGCCTGTTCACTTTCAGCTCTTAGCAGCTCTGCTTCAGAACCAAGCCCAAGCAGCTGCCATGCTTCCCCTGCCATCTTTCAATCTGACCATCTCAGATCTTTTGCAACAGCAAAATACCCCTTTACCCTCATTAACACAGATGACAGCCCCACCAGACCATTTGCCAAGCAATCAGTCAGAGAACAGCCGAGCTGAGACCCTTTTAACCAGCCCCCTGGGGAACCCTTTACCAAGCTTTGCAGGCAGTGACACTACTTTTAACCCCCTGTTCCTCCCAGCTGTCACTGGGGCCTCAGGATTAATGGCCTTGAATCCCCAGCTGTTGGGAGGTGTCCTGAACTCGACATCGGCCAACACCGCTAATCATCCAGAGGTTTCCATAGCAACTTCCTCCCAGGCAACCACTACCACAACCACTACATCATCAGCAGTGGCAGCACTGACTGTCTCAACACTTGGTGGGACAGCAGTGGTGTCAATGGCAGAAACATTGCTGAATATATCTAATAATGCTGGGAATACACCTGGTCCAGCTAAACTCAACAGTAACTCTGTGGTGCCACAGCTACTTAACCCTCTACTGGGGACAGGTCTGCTTGGTAAGTTAAATTTTTTCACAAATTTTTACAAAAGAAACGTTTTTCTAATTCTATTTTCTCCTTTTTAAAAACTCCATTTTGTCACACTATTTTTAAAAATGTTTTTATTATGTCACAGCTTGCTTAAGGAACTAAATATAATTAACACCCACACACAACCATAGTTATACAAACATGAAAATGATTTTTTTCTTTTCCCCTGTTCTAGCAATACTAAATATCATTTTAATCTGCTTTCTCTTCTAATTCTGATGCCACCTAACCCTAACCTACCCATCATTCTCTTAAGCCAAGTAGAGTCTTATTTTTCAAATAATAAAGCACAGGTACATTTTAAAAATAAGTTTTATTTGAATTTTAGTTGGTGTGGCATCACAGGGTTAGTATGAGCAGCTGCACTGTGGATGGAAACAGTTTGAGGAAGTGTTTTTCCACATGATCTCTAAACAGAACTAAATGCTTATGTGGCAAAATAAGAAACAAGGCGTAAAAACAAAGTTAAAGTTTGCCCAAGTTCAAGGAAATAGACATCCCCAATAGCTGCTGCTAGATTTCCTCAGACAGTATTAGTCTTTAAAACTTTGTGACTTAAAAACAAAATCCTTTATGTAGTTATCCTCTCACAAAAAAAAAAAAATTTAGAAAATAGCGTCAACTATATTCAGTTAATTGATGCAGATAACTATAATGCAGAGTACAGAGGTGGTATCTATAAAGTCTGGAAACGGGAAATACACATGATGTTGTCAAGGGAATGTTCAATGTACATAAAAAATATATACATTTCCAGAATTTATAGGTATCTTTATAATAAATTAATTAATTCCATCCAGCATTGAAGTTAATGTCATTCAATAATCTAAAAAGCATAATAAATTTACATACTTCAAGTTATAGGACAATTTCTATGACATCATCCTCAAAATAACTTCAGTGTAATTTCTAAACAAGTTTATTTGGAATTTTAAATATAAATTTAGTTATTAACTAATCTTATCTGATTATACAATATGATTATTTTTAATGATTCTGACAATTATTTCTTTTGTATTTTAATTTTAGGTGGCCAGCCTTTTACTTAAAAACAAAATAATTATTTCCAGACCAAATCCAATTTTATTTGGTGGTAATCATTGATGATTGTGGCTTAAAAACTAAATTTTTTAAGTAAGACCTGATCATATTAATCATCTGGTCTAATACTTATGATTGCTAAAACATTTCAGGGCTGATTTCTACTTTTAATTGTAGGTGCTCTAATTAAAAATAGTTTCAAGGAATTTTTTAGCACTAAAGCTCAGTATGTAAGGACTGGCTAACGGATAAAGCAAAGACTAGTCTCTCCATGATATAAAAACAAAAAACTAACTATAAAAAACTAACATGATATAAAAACAAAATATTAAATAACAAAACTGCTCTCTCCTTACCAATTAGTAAGATTTTGAGGAGAAAAAGAGAAAAGAATTACCATGTAAGTGTAGTTCTTAGTTTTTGTTTCAGGAGTCCTCAGACAAAGATAGGCATGGGGTCTCCAAAGAATCACATTGACTTACATTTTATGTTTTTCAAACTATAGGTGACATGTCCTCAATAAACAATACTTTGAATAACCATCAACTGACTCATCTACAGTCGCTGTTAAACAACAATCAGATGTTTCCTCCAAATCAGCAGCAGCAGCAGCTTCTTCAGGGGTACCAGAGTCTCCAGGCATTTCAAGGACAGCCCACAATTCCTTGCCCAGCTAACAATAATCCCATGGCTTGTCTGTTTCAGAACTTTCAGGTACTCTTCTTCCCTGAGATACCGTAGTAGAAAACAATGTCTAGATTTGTTTAAACACTTAATTTGGGGGAAGAAACAAAAGAAGGAAGTTAGGTTCCCTTCCACCTCTACTTACTGTTATTTCTCAATAGTGAATATTGTTTAAAATTCCATCTTTTGTGTGAAGGTTATTTTGTTTTATTTGAAGCATCTCAGCGGTCTTTTTGGAGCTATTCATAGAAACTGATCATGGTACCCTCTTAAACCCTTTAGTGGGCTTACTCCCATTGTTCTCGAGATGTGCCTATTCTGCCTGCCTCACTCTTCAGCCCCAGGTCTCACTAGTCTCTCCCTGGCTTCAGCCACATGGTCTTCCTTTAGTTATACAAATTGAATAAATTCCTGATAGATTAAGGAGCTAAATGGAAAGTAAACACTAAATAAATATAAGAAAAAATGTAGAAGTTTTTTAATATTTTTTATAATCCTGAAGTAGAGAAGCTTCTTTCAGCAAGACACAAAACCAAGAAGTCAAAAAAAAAAAAAAGTAGCAGAGTTGAATATATAAACTTTAAAATCTGTATGATTAAGGGTATTCTAAACAAAGTTAAAGACAAGAGACAAACTGGCAGAAAATACTTGCATAATAATAGCAAATAATTGAAATCCTTAATATAGAAAGAGTTCTTAAGAAAGCAAAGAAAAAAACAATTGATTAGAAAAATGAGCAATAGATATGAACAAGCAATTCACAGAAAATGGAAGGTAAATTACTAATAAATATATGAAAAGAATAATCAGAGTTATATAAATTACAACACTAATACATCTGTGAGACTGATGATACCTTGCTGACGGTGGTGTGGGGAAATGGATTCTTTCAGATATATTATTAGTCTGATTGTATGCTGATGCAGTCCTTTTGAAGAGTAATTTGGTAGTGTATCTGGAAATTTAACTTCTATGTATCTATCTTAAAGAAATCTTCAAATGTGAATAAAAGGGCACAATTCAGAATGTTTGTTACAACATGATTTGTGGTGTCAAAAATTAGAAACCACTTAAGCATCCATCAGTAAGGAAATAGTTAAATATGTTATGATGTATCCATCTATCTCCTGGTTTAAAAGATTAGCTAGATTTAAATAATCTGATATGGAAAGATCCACAAGATTGTGAGACTCCCATAGTATTTTAGAATAAAACTAAAATATAATACCATTTATGTGAAAGATAAAAAGAAAGGAAGAAGAAAGGAATGAAGGAAAGAAGAGAAACTAAATATACACCGACACACTTTAATATATTAAAAATGTGTCTGCAAGAATGTACTCCAGCACTGAATACTTCTGAGAAAGGAAATGGAATTGGCGTGGGTTGAGAAAGTATTGGTTTAGGTGGAGAGTAATAATGAAGAAAACTTATTTTTTTTGACAATGAGAAAATATTCATATATGTCTATGTAATAAGATAATATAAAGGATAAGAGGAAGTGCTCAACCATGTCACTGAGAAACTGAGAAAACCAGTAGATAACGCCTGAAGAGAAGCCATTAGATTTAGCGATGACAGCATCACCAATGGCTTGGTAGAATGCAGTTTGGGTGGAGTGGCGGGAACATAAACCACGGTGCATTGGATGAAAGGATGAAAAAGGTTAGCAATTAAAAAGTGTGGATTATTCTTTCAAAAACTTAACTATGAAGAACATAAGAGAAATAGGGTAGTACCCCAAGGCAAATGTAGGTCGAATGCAAACTTTTAAAGGTTTGGAAAGCCATACACATAGTCATATGCTAAAGGAAAGAGATCCAAAAAAGTGGAAGAGTTGAACATGAAGAGAAGGGAAACAGATAAGGCAAGATCCAGAGCATAGATGGAGGAGTTACTCTGAGAGAGCAGAAGTAGCGGAAGGGGTATCTCTTACACTGGGAGGCAGTACAAGACTTGGGACACATATGGTTGCAGAGAAGTGTGTGTGTCACCAGGAAGCAGGGAGGAGCAGAGTATAAGAATTATGAGAATTCTTAACCTATGAACTCCACTTTCTGTGTTAAATAAGGTCATCTACTAAGAATAGTGCAGGAGATGGGATAGCCGCTAGCTTAAGGAAGTGGATGAAGATGTAGACGAGGGGAAGATGGAAAGAGGCTGGTTAATGTGCTGATGGATCCCTGTTCTGATTTATTAGTGAAGGGTTTGAATACAGGAAAGAAGTAATCATTGGGGGGAAAATCGTTGGAGCAGTGAGTCTTAGATGGGGTTGGTGAAAATAGAATATCCTTGGGGACTTTTTGAAACTGCATTCTTCTTTCCTGTCCTGAGCGTTGATGTTCTTCCCTGGTGGGCATTCCCTCCCTTCACCTTTTCCCAACTGAGAATCATGTCTATAGAGAGCCATTGTCACTGCTGACAGCATGGGGGTGTCCCTCAGCTGGTGGCCTGGTAGGGTTGAAGAGTAGGTGTTACTGCCCTATCTGAAGACTTTAAAAATTGTGTGACATATCAGAAATATCTCGTTGTTAAAAAAGGAGTATATGTTTGTTTTATTTTATCTTATATTTCACAATGTTCAGTAGAAATATAAATGAATTAGAAATCATTTTCGAATCTGGTTCACTTTATAATTTGATCAGTGTTGGTAACTGACTTGTTTCTCTCTTTGAATCGCAAGTTACAAAACCCGTAATGGCACTAAATACGTGGAGTCATCACCTGAAAAAATTTGGTGTCCATATACCTCAACTTTAATTTTTCTAAGGAATATTTAGTAATGATGGATTTAAAAAAAAAAATCTGTTGAATAATTTCAACCAAAGAAACAGTACCCAAATATAATCAAGACATGGGCTTTTCTATACAGTGACTTTTTATTTCATTTTTGAGTGTCGTTCTTTCTTTCTATTTCCTTCCTTGTCATATTTGTTTATCTCTTAGTAAATCTTAAAGTTGTGGTCTTTCTCTTTGAGGTCTTTAAACATTTTTTTTCTCTCTTTCACTGCTTCATATCTATTCCTTTAAGGTGAGAATGCAGGAAGATGCAGCTCTCCTAAACAAAAGAATAAGCACTCAGCCGGGACTCACAGCACTTCCCGAGAATCCGAACACTACACTTCCACCCTTTCAAGATACATCTTGTGAGTTGCAACCGAGGATTGACCCAGCTCTTGGTCAGCAGGTGAAGGATGGCCTCATTGTGGGTGGCCAAAGCGATGCTTCCGTAGATGCCATTTACAAAGCAGTTGTTGATGCAGCCAGCAAAGGAATGCAGGTTGTCATCACCACCGCAGTCAACAGTACAACTCAGATCAGCCCTATTCCAGCTCTGAGTGCCATGAGTGCCTTCACTGCTTCCATTGGTGACCCATTAAGTCTCCCCAGTGCTGTCAGTGCGGTCATTCATGGACGAAACATGGGCAGTGTCGATCACGATGGTAGGCTGAGGAATGCAAGAGGGGCTCGGTTCCCCAGGAGTCTGGACCATGGGAAAAACTCAAACGAAGGAGATGGGTTTGAATATTTCAAGTCAGCAAGTTGCCACGCAACTAAAAAACAGTGGGATGGGGAGCAAAGCCCTGGAGGGGAGCGAAACAGGTGGAAGTGTGAGGAATTTTTAGATCATCCAGGCCACATCCACAGTAGTCCTTGTCACGAAAGGTCCAACAATGTCTCTACACTGCCATTTCTGCCTGGGGAACAGCACCCAATACTGTTACCACCAAGAAACTGTCAAGGAGACAAAGTTCTGGAGGAAAATTTCAGGTATAATAACTACAAAAGAACTATGATGAGTTTTAAGGAGAGGCTAGAGGACACTGTAGAAAGATGCGCACACATTAACGGGAACAGACCCCGACAGAGCCGTGGCTTTGGAGAGCTGTTGAGCACCACGAAACAAGACCTCGTCCTAGAGGAGCAGTCTCCAGGCTCCTCAAATAGTTTCGAAAGTTCTCTGGTCAAAGACTACATCCATTACAATGGAGACTTTAATGCCAAAAGCATTAACGGGTGTGTGCCTAGCCCTTCAGACGCTAAAAGCATCAGTAGCGAAGATGACCTAAGGAATCCAGAGTCTCCCTCTTCAAATGAGTTGATACGTTATAGGCCAAGGACGTTCAATGTTGGCGACTTGGTCTGGGGCCAAATCAAAGGACTGACTTCCTGGCCTGGAAAATTAGTAAGAGAAGACGACGTTCACAATTCATGTCAACAAAGCCCCGAGGAAGGGAAGGTATACCAATCTTTATCCATTGTCAAATACTAACCTTTGTTCAGATATCAATTATTATTTTTTTGTTATCATCACTTTGGATTCTTTGGATTTGAAATTAGGATTCTTCATGACTCATTGAGGTCTCACAAACTTCTGGAGCATAACGTGAAGAGGGGATGGTTATAGCCACCAAAATGTCATGTCGTCAAGGGGTGAGTTGTGAAGCATTTGTAGATTCCACTAGGGCTCAGGGTAGCTCTAACCCAGGTTTTCAGAATTTTGTTAACTCTGCCTTCCTTCCCTGAATTTGCCTAATTCTTCATTCCAAACACAGAGGATGAAGGCAAGTGACAATGACTGGGAAAAAAATCTGGTGGCCAGGAGTCTGGCAGAGGTATGGGTCCTTCCAGGCGGCAGGTAGTGCTGGGGAACGGCATCAGCTCCGTGTGCTTTCGTGTGACCCTTAGATCTGGGAGGAGGGTAAAATCGGGGTGCAGTTGCAACCGTTTCTGGAAACAGCAGGTAAAGTTTGAAATCAGAACGGTGTCTCCTTTTGGAAAAAGTTCTGGGCCTTTCTAACATATGGAAATGTTTAACCCCATAGTCTGGTTCTACTTAACACAATCTGATCATATAAGTTAAATGAAAACTTCTCCATGAAACTACCATTCAATTTGGAAGAAATTAGTGGGGGTCTCCTAGGCTTTTTCCCTCCTCATAGTTGATAGAATTGACTCACTAGGCAAGAAATATGCAGAATGTTTAAAGTAGATAGAAAATTTTATATCTGACCAGGAGGAGATAATAATGCATATTCTCCACATATAGTGAAGAAACATAATTTTTCATCTCCTTAGGAAATAAAAATTACTCTTACAAGTATATATTATTCTCTTAAAGAGTATATTGTGTAAAGCTATTTCAATTCCGCTCAAACCTCCACTGGCACTTAGGTTTAATGGCAGGAAACCAAAAGCATTTTTGCCAGTACAATAAAAGGATTGTCTTTCTCCAAATGACCAGGAGGCCCTTAAACCCGTTGCTTATAATGCCTAATATATACTTGTCAGGATACACTCTGGGCATAATGTTTCCACGTTTGATAAGAAAATGAATTCCATACTCCTATTCAGAAAACATTTTATTCTCTAATCTTGCTGAGACCAGACAAACATTCTTTAAGTTGATAAACCTAAATATTTTTGACAGTTTATTGAAAAAATAATTAGAAACAGCAAAATTGAGCTTTATGATAAAAATGGAACTGTTTCAAATACAAGATGTAGACATTGAACTGTTTTTACAGTCTCTGTGCAAATCAAACCAAGTCTTTTTTTATGTGCCATTTTACAAAAGCTTAACTGAAGAAAAGATTATGGCCTCCCTTTCCTGGAAACCTCCTTCCTGTCCTAAATGCCTTGTCTAAATATCTTTTTATGTCCTCAGGAGAATAAAGGCATGTACTTTTAACACATTTCACATTAAACAGTGGTCCTAATTTTCTGGTTAGTCTGCATTAGCAAACTCCTAAGACTGAATTCCTCACTGATGTTTGGGGAGATGTACATTATACACACAAAAAAGTTATTATCTAAGATTCCAAGAAACATTTATTTTGCTTCATTTAAATAAGTAAGTACAAAATAATATTTCAAAAATCCAGATTTTTATTCTTTAATGTAAGCAACAGATAAATTGTTTCTGTAAATTCAAATATCTCCCCTCCCATTGGCTGATATTGTAATTTTGCATCTCAAAACCTTGATATCAAATTCTTGATATCAAGATACACTACATACATTTAGAGGTGAAAAACTGAAAACATACGTAATAAAATATTAATAACACATGAAATATTTATCTATCATTAAAAAGCAAGGTATAACGGGCTTTAAAGCTCCAGGGCACTTAACATTTTTAAAAACCTCTGTTCTTTTCAGGACCTACCTCACTTCTGCACATAAAAAAAAATACTACTTCACAAAGGCTCTTTTTGCTCCTGTAGTTCACAAAACAAAGGAACGGCTTCCTCATACCTTATTTAATGATACCCAACTAGCCAAACAGTGTTCCCAACTTATAACACCAGAAAAGGCAAACTTTCAAACACAGGTCTGTCTGACTTCAAGCCACATGGCCTTTACTTGACGTTTTGGTGATCCTGGTTCATCAAGAAAAGATTAAACTACGTTTAATATCTGTGTAAGATCAGATCTATTTGGAAAGATTTCCAGGAAAATATTTTTGAAATTTGTACTTTTATTCAGGTGAACCAATTATGATGTGAATTTTATTTATATAAAACCCTCAGTCCTCAGCAATGTTGGATAAGGCTTTGTATATTAATAACCAGCCTTCTGCTTTTAAAAAGGTAAGCAGTGTATTAGGTTTCTGTTTATAAACTGTGGCAATGCCTGACATGTTAATAGAGTCAAGAGAGAAAGACAGAGGCTGACTCCATAAACAATTTGTTTATTATAGTAGAATCTTATCAATTCCACCTTGCTAATGTGGGGCCATTTCCCTTAGTGTTTATCTCTGTAGTATCTCAGAGGAAAAGGTTTGCTAAATAATTTTCTTACACATTATCCTTTAACACCATCTTAGCCTCTCAGTTTTTCATACTATTTTTATGTCTACCGAAGTAAGTTAATCCAAGATCCTGTCAGATCTACCAGATAAAATCTATGTTAACTCAAGTTTTAGAATAGATTTATTATTTCATGTCCTCTAACCCCCTATATCCACTAACCTATTATTTATTTTCTGTCTTAGTCTTTGTTCTCGGCAAGCCACTTCGAATTGTTTTTGGAAGCAGCAAAGTAAAAAAAAATAATAATTTAGTTGACAGGCTTGCAGGTTACTAATTCAGAGCAAACCAGGTACCTCTCGCATTTTCTGGTTGTATGAGTCATCCCTGGACTGAGAGGTCAGCGCTGTGATCTGAGCGCCAATTATCTGCCAGGGGCTGAGATCCCCATGCTGTCCCCAAGCTGTTGCTTTAGCCAACTATTTCTCATGATAGCAAATGACTTGATCAGTTTATGAGTATAGAAAGGCACTTTCAGTCTTTGGTGGGGTATTAAATGTAGCTGAATTACTAAGAACACATTAGAAATGTCCTGCAGTTTCTGAGATTACTTCCCAGAGTTATAATTTCTAAGCATCAAATACTGGATGAATACAGTCTACAGGGAACTGGAGAGAAAGCAGGGTGTGGCAGAAAGTCAGGGGCTTCGTGCATTCTCACGAGAGCTTAATTCCAGCTCTACCAGTTACCAAAATGCTCCTGAGTAGGTATATTAATCTCGCAGAGCTGTAATCGCCTCACCTCTCTAGTGGGAATATTAATTCCTACTCAGAATGATGCTGTAAGAATTAAATGAGATACCATAAATAGATTATCCAGCACACAAAAGAGGCTTCATAAAAATTAGCCTCCTCATCCCTGTTTTCTACGTTAAACACCTGATTAAATTGTATCCCACCATAACATAAAATCTATGTTAACTTTATGGTAATTTATGGCAATTTGATCTTAGTTATTGTTTACCTATGTATTACCCACAAATAGGGGTTTACCAATCAGGTTGAGGATGAAAGAATTATCAGGAATATTTTTAATGAATGAAATAGTTTATAACTTTTTTATAAAACAGCACTTCGTACAAATTGGCATATCTGATTATAAATTAACTGTTCGTTTCAAGCAAGAGTTCTACTTGGAAGCTTTTCAAAGTGCTTAGTTTATTGAGTGAATTTCAAAGTCCCTCTCTCCCCAATGGTTCTAAAAAATATAAACTCAGACTTTCTTCTTCTACATTCATACTCCTCCCCTCTCTCAACAGTATTAATTAGTAGAGATTTTAAAAGTCTGGAAAGTTGGGCTAAATAGTCCCTATAAAATACTGTCCCAATATTGAAGGTACATGACAGCGCTGAAGGATATTATGTGCCTTGTATTATACTGTTCAGGAAGTGATCTCCTTACTAACACATTTTTCCTTTGGTTATCAGTTTGTAATGAAGTACGTTCTGCAAGATATTTATACTTCTTCTATATAAACTGTGAAAGTTTCTCTCTAAACCTGGAACCCTTTTTAGTTCAAAGTTCAGTGGCCAAGAATAAGACCTCAGTGCTTTGTTCTAGTACATAGTCACGGCTGGAGAGATGCACTGCCAGATCCTGGCACAGTACTAGGGAATTCTTGGAAAGGAAGACGGCTTCCACTGGCACTAAACCTATATGCTATAATGTGCAAACAGTTAAGCCAATATGGGGGAAAACAGTTATCTTTATGTACTTACTTCAATAATTATTTAAAAATAAGAAAAATGTTCTTGTTTTCTAAAATATATTTTGTAATTATCATCTGCCATCTCTAATCGTACGTTAACTAGCCTAAAAGGGTTCACTCTCAAGTAATAGTTAAAAAATGAAATTCTTATTTTTTTCTAAATAGATTACTTTTACTCGTTTTGAACATTGTCCCTTTGGTCTTCACATTTTATTGCTCTTACGTTCTGTGTGGATTCTGACTCCAGCCAAATTTAGGAAAGGGTTCTTTTTCTAGCTTGGCACCAAAATGTTTCTTTTCAATGAAACATTTGTAGTTGTTTGACAGGTAGAGACATCTCCCGATTACCCAGAAAAGTTCTGCATTTCAGTATAACACCACCTAATTCTATGAAGATGTGTTTTTTAAAAGCAGCGAGTAGGGTGCTTGCTTCTTCTCTAGACTTACCCTTTGGCTTTTTTTTTTTCCCCCACACGGTTATATTTGGCAGGTAAAGATAAAAGTAGTTCTCTAGATAGTCATTCAAAATAGACGAAACTCACCATTATTAAAACTCATAACCAAATTGATTTGGGGACAGCACACTTTATGTCAATTTAGCATCACATGCACACATTTTGACAGTGGAGCAAAACCAGAGACGACTTGCCGTCATAGTCAGTGGACGTATAACTTAAATTAAGCCTGGGGACTGCATTTGGGGGGGGGGGGTGCCCTCCTGTGATTTTTAATCATTTTACTTTCAAGAACATTTTTTTTTTCCGTGCTTGATTATCAGTGTTAACTGTTTGTTTGGTTTGGTGCTAAAATTCTCTGTTAGAAGTGTTCTTTGGGTATTCCGTTAGCCTCGTATATTTTCTTAACTTGTTTTGGAAATAAATCGTTTCCTCTGTACCCACTCAATACCCACAACATTTGGTCTACCTTTCTGGCGGCTGAGCGGCAGGGGCAATCAGTGCTCTGCAGCCACAGAATCTTCTTGATAAGGAGCAAAATAGTTTTTGAAAAGTAATAGATAAGATCCAAGCTAATGAAGTTAGTGCCTGATCAAAATGTGAGAAATAATAAAAATGAAGAACTAGATAAGATAAAAAAATGTGCATGTTAGGGAAAAAACTAAACTGAGTAAAAAGCTTAGGTAAGACTATAAGCCATCATCCAGTGACTTGTGGATTATCGTGGACATTTTTTTTCCTTAGCAAGATTAAAAAGAGAAAGGAGGCCTCTTTCCATTCAGATAGCTGAGACTCGACACAGAATTCTTGAGCTTGTCAATGCAGTTTTTGTATAGACAGTAGCAAATGCAGTCTCAGGTCTGAGACAAATGCATGCTTCTGTCCATGAGCTTATAAACAATGTTTATTTAGAAAAACAAGTTTATCCAAAACATTTAATTCTGTTTATGTGTTGTGGACTGATATGAAATTTGTTGTCACATTTAGAATAGATTTACTGTAGTTCTGTAGTATAGTTTCCCAATACTTAAAAACACTGCTATCCAAAGCAAAGAGAACAGGAAGCACACACACATGCAAATACCTCAGGCAGTGTCACTGACTAAAACTGTAATAATGTGGATTATTGGTTAGTTCACTGGAAAAAGCTGGGATTTGCTTTAGTGATGTTTCCATGAGTACTGTTGCACCGTTGTTGGAAGATCAGATTCACTTTTTCTATCACAGATCAGTTGACATTTTATCCCAAATTATTTATCACTAATTTCCATTCTTTCAAAAATAATGACATATTGCACTTAAGTTCGAAAGACTTTTTCAGCTTGAAGAGTTTTAAAAAATGTTTACTATTTAATGGATGTTTGATAAATGCACCTAAGAAATGCTTCATATTCTCTTCATTCTTCAGAGCTGTATTTCCCGGACTTCAGCTAAAGTTGAATGTTACCTGTACTACACTTAGTTAAAATTTTTCTTTAAATTTCTTTACTCACTTTTTATTCATTCAACAAATATTTTTTTGAACACATATTATGTACTAGGCACTATTCAAGCCACTTTTTAAATACCTTCATCGTCTGTTTCGAAGGCTTAATATATGTGAAATCATAGGTTAAACGTTTTTTTTTTAATTTTTCTAATATAAATTTATATGAACACATAACTATTAAGAATGTTAAAGGTCTGTTCATATTCCACCTGAAATAATGCCATATACCACCAGTGGCACTTTGGGAAAGACTGCTTTGGTGTTTATAAAGCACCTTCATGTTCACTGTCTTTTTAGATTCGATCGCCCATATAAAGATGTGCACAATTATCCCCATTTTACAGATGAGAGAACTGAAGCTCAGAGAAGTAGCATTCCTAAGGACACAAATCACAGGCAACTAAGCCCGGCCCCAGCCCTGGTCTCCTAACTCTAACCTTTAGTACTATTTGCATGATATAATTTCCCCAACACAGGAGCTGATGACATTGTAAAAGTGGGATGGAGAAGTGAAGAAGAAACAGGGAGCTGGAGGTCAGCTGCCTTATCTCTGTTATGAAATCTGTGCTGTGGCTTGTGCTCTATCCTTTGACCTTTCTGTGACAGCTTTGCCTCAGCACTATGTAGCAGCAAAGCAATCACCAAGAAATTTAATCTTCTTGTCAGGATTAAAACCTGAGGGGAATTTTAACATCATCTCTAGTTAGCTAGCTCTGTTCAAAAGTGATCTGGGATCTCTGATCCAGGTTCTTCAAATACACACTAAACCTCACCTTCAGAGGGTCAGTTTAGCTCTCTGAAAGGTTTATTGTCTCCTTTTGTCATAGACTTTAAGTTAGTTACTCCTGAGACACGCTACATCCTACTGTGCTGACCCCAAGTTAAACCTGATTAAATTACCAAACATTTAATATGTGCCTTGTGAACAAAAGAAGCAACCAGAGATTCAGACTTATTCAGAAAACTCTTAAACATCCACTACATAACAATGTCTGGCTTTATGGATATGTTTCTAACCTAAGTGAACAAGCTATCGGACTGTTTATGTCGAAGAATTGTTAATTCTACAGAATTTGAATGAGCGAAAGAAGGAATTTAGGAGTAAAAAAATATTCAACATATGTATATATTTATGCATAAGATAATATGTGAATTATAAATACATATATATTCCAAGTATCTTTTTTCTAATTCTTACATATGTACAAATGTCATGACAGCCATTACTATAGCATCATCATTACTAGAATGAGAATATATGAGTGGATGATGAGTAAAGATACATTATGAAGTCCTCCCCCAATTTCCTACCATGATAGGAATTAAATAATAAATGGAACTCCCAGCTGGTGAATGTGTAAGAGTATAAGATTATAATTACAGATTGAAGTATTGTGTCTTAAATTTCTAGCTCTTTTAGAGTAAGTTTTATTTTTAAAAATATGTGTGTTTAACCTTTTTCATGTTTCATGTATTTGTATTTGATTCCCAGTATTTCTTTATTTATAAGTCAGCCAAGTAATTTATGAGGGAGTCTTCATTAAATTATTCAAAATGATTTCTATTTGATTAGAAGTTGAATTTATTTTGTTCTTCTCTGATACCATTTGGGGGATATCTTTAAAGAGCTTCTTGAATATTGTATAAGTGTATGAATATTTCCCCCAAAACATGTTCTTCACAATATAGTAAAGTACTAAAATTCTGAAACAAAATAAATTAGATTAATCTCTGGATATGTATAATCCTGTTATAGCAGAAATACAAACATGTGTGTCTTATTTATATTTAGTTTTGGAAAGCACCATCGTTGCTTTCTCTGTCAAGTTCATTGAATCCTTTATAAATAATATAGTTAGTTGTGAGAGTACCTTATAGCCTTACAGGCAAAATTAAATGAAGAAATCATGTAGAGAATTAGTTCAGAAAAATCACCAAAAGTTATCCAAGCATAAAAAATTTAAAGACAAATTGGATGAGTATTATCTTAATTTTTATAAAAATGTAATTAGATTTAAAATAATCCAACTTATTTTTTTTAGTATATCTGTGTATGTGCATACATATATATATATATGCGTGTATATATACATATATAATTGTAAATATGTACAATGACTGTATACTTCAATGTATATTGGAGTTGATATACTAGAGAGAGGTTGAGTGCTTTGGAGTCAGATATGACTTTCAGTGCTGGCCATGTTACTTAAATTCACTGAATCCCATCTGTAAAATAACAAAGGTAATACTAGTTTGAAGTATTACTATATTAAATAATAAAACAGTGCCTTTTACATGAAAATGCACAAGAAATGCTTTTACTTCCCCTTATTTCTTATTAAATTAAAATTAAAAATTGAAGATTTAAAAAAATAGTTTGAACTAACTTAGTTTGTTGTTGTTGTTGTTGTTGTTGTTGTTGTTGTTGTTTAAATAAGACCAATAAGGAAAGTTTTTATTATGGTGTCTTGTTTTTTTTTCACTGTGAATCTGCTTTCTGTGATCTGAATCCATCCCTTCTGAGATCTCTCACTATGCCAGTTTGTGTCTAATTGAAGTTTATGTTGCAGAAGCGCTTCCTTCCTGCTGTCAAGAAGGTCATTTAAATATAAGTGGAATTAGCTATAAATTACATAAATGTAATGGGTGAGAAATCTTTCATATTCTCTTTGTATGAGTGAATACAAAATGGAACTTCATTTTTAACATGAAATGTGAAAATATATACAGACAACTTTTTAAAAAAACACATGAATATATTCGTCTTACTTAAGCTTTTCCAACCATCCCAGTAGGACCTTTTCTTCATGACTTCTGTGAAGTGTTATTGGAACAAAGTCATCTCTTTTCTTGGCACATGATAGATTGTTTATCCCCAATGAACTTGTGTATATAAGATATGTGGATCCTTTAGGACAAAATACAAAAAGCACAAAAAGGAAAATGTTTTCATTATTTGACTGTTTTTCTCATTGAATAATTGGAAATGCTTGTTTTCAGACTTGACCGTGGAGACTCTGTTAATCATTGCTGTGTACTAGACTTGAGGGTGGCGGGGCAGGGGGTGGGGTGGGGGTGAGGAAGGGTCAAAGAAAAATCATCTGTAAATAATATTCATGAGTTAGGAAGATTTTAAGACAAAAGTTAATAATAATTTGTTTATTAGTGTTTATTTTCTTACCCATTAGGCATTTTGGCAACCTCTGAATTTTTATGTAAAAATAGCATAGGGGTGGGAAAAAATTGGGTAAAGGAATGGCCTGGGGATTTTACATTGAAGTTGAGTTTATACAACAAGCAACACTGATTTTACTTAGATTGTCTTTTTTTAAGATTAATAAAAGTAGCAATGTTTTTCTGAAGGTGTTTTTATTCACAAGTTACGTACAAGTTTTCCTATTTGTTAATTGTTTTTCTTAGGGGAGGTAGTTTCAAGAACCATGATCTCTGAGATCATTAGGGGTGAGTGTCAAAGGCTGCACCACCCTACCCCACAGAACACTCAGCTACCATTTGTGGCCACACTGCGATGACTTAGCAGGCTTCACACAGGCTGGCAGAGATAAAGCAGGATGGGAGAGGACCCGCCCATAAGGTGTAGCAACACCCTTTCCCACCTCAGTAAGGGCTGTGTGTGGCCTCCCTAACACAAACCAAGTAATTACAGCTGCTCTGTGCTTGACTAAATGTTAAACGGGACCTGTTACGCTTTAATTGTCACAGAAATTCTAGCAAGAAGGTAGATATTGTCATCCTCATTTTAAAGAGGAGGAAACTGAGGCTCAGAAAATTTTAATGTTTTACTCATGCTAAGAATTGAGGAGGTCAGATTCAAACCTCCATCTCTTGACTTCAAAGCCTGCTCCCTTCACTAACTTCTGCCCTTGTCCTCCTGATAGAGTACAGATTTGCAGTTTTTGAACAGCAGGCAGTGGAGAAAGCGAGCCAGGATCTCTGATATGTGATTTTGTGAATCGAAAGTTAAGGTTATTTAAATTCCAAGTTTTGTTCTATTTTGCACTATTTTCAAAATGTTGACAATTTGAAAGCCAAACAGTCTTTCATTTTTATTGATGTTTGCAGCCTGGAGCCATGGGATCAAGCTCTGCTTCAGGGAGGACAGGACATTTGACAGGGCAGTGAAAGTTTAAAGCCTCCCCTCCCCCAGTGAAGCACCTGCTTGTACGGCAGGAAAGTAAAAACAGTGTTAACAATTGCAGGTCTGGGTAATGTGGTTTGGTCTTCATGCCTTCACTCAGGTGGAGCCCGAGAAGTTGAAGACACTAACAGAAGGTTTAGAAGCCTACAGCCGAGCCCGGAAAAGAAACAGAAAGTAAGCACTATTTTTTCCCCCATTTTGTTTTTCAAGGATCTAATTTACTGGTTATCCTTCAAAGAGGAAATAAACACTCACTGATTCTCTTCATCTTGTAGCCTGCCTAGGAGCAGTTTAATAGTGATCACCAAAGAGGATCATCATAGACAAGCCAAATCAGCAATTACAGAAAATACTTTCTTAACAATTGATACTGTGTGTAGGGTTTCCCTCTTCATCAGCTCTTTCTTCACTCCTTCCATCTCCATCCCTCTGATTTAGTGGGCAAGAAAATGTGATTAATATTCTCAACATGTAACAATTAAATTGTCTCTGAAAGTATAGCAAAAGTCTACCATTTGCATTTCAAATACTTTGGGGGGAAATGCCACAGTTGTACACATGTAAATAATTTTGGCAAATTAACTGTCATGAGTCCAAGAGATGGTAAATAATTATTTTTTCTTGGGGGGTGGGGCGCCAATAGGTTTTCTTTGGAATTATAACAAGAAGTTGAACTTTGGGGCATTATTATTGACTTTTTCCTAGATCTTTATATTCTGAGTGAATGTGGTACGGACAAGTAGATAATGTTTCAAACACAATTTCCAGTGTGATACAATGTAGCTTTATATATGATAATTTATTTCATTTTAAGGTAGAGAACTACAGATGCGGTTTCTGTGTATGTAAACTGAAAATTTTTAAAAATATATAATCAACGTATCTGTTCAGTTACTATAGTTTTCATAGTATCGAACTTCTAAGAATTATAAGATCAGAATGATTAGTAGTGTATCTTATATAAAAGTCTTACATAATGATATCAATAGCTGTTAAAAGGCACTCTCTTTCTCTTAGTGTCATCTTCAGTAATTCTTGCCACAGGTAAAATTTTAGAACTCAACAACTCTTGGGGATGTTTCCCTCTATCTCACTGGAATGTTATAAAAAGATGCCAACTGCAAGGGGCAAACTCCTGTGCCCCTACGTATTCACCCCATACATTTACTATTAAACGATTTCTGAAAGGTAATTAGTAACAGTGATTTAAAACTTTTTTTCTTCAAAGCCAGTTTACTATTTGTGGTGACTTTATGTGGATCCTACCTAAGTGGCATTATCTAAAGGAACTTACATGAAATCACAAACTTAGAAGACAAATTGGAAAGGTAAAAGAAAATAACATGGAGCACAAGTTAGTAAAAACAGCTTTATTTATCATACCATTGTCTAAGTAGACTGACTCGCCTTGCCTTGTAAATGCCTAGAAGAACACTTTACATTTTGCATCTGTGATTTATGCAGTCACAGTATGGGCCAGAATTACTGAGCCCATTTATAGATAAGGACACTCAGGCCCAAGTAGTTTAAATAGTTAGTTGAAGGTCACATAAGTAATAAGTGATGTGTTGAACCCTATCGTTTATTAATTAGTTTATTAATTATCGTTTACTCATTTATCAAAAAATCTGTGCCAGGCACAGTGCTACAGTCCCTGGAGTTTACTGTTTAGTGAAAGAAACAGACCCAGAAACAAATAATTAAAATGTTAAAATTGCATTGACAGCAATGTGTATAGTTTACTTTGGGATCATAAAAAAGTGGCATTAAACTCAGGTAAAGGAAGACTTTCTAGAAGAGATGATATATGAGTCAAGCCTTACACGCTACATAGGTTTATTAGTCAGACAAAAGAAACAGGGACCAATATGAGGTGGGATGAGATGATATGTAAATGAGTTCAGCAGTTGATTGAGGACTGTAAAGTGTACGATAGGAAACTAAGAGATGCAGTCAAAGGTATTAGGGCCTAGTAAGGACCCATAAGATCCTTTATCTTATTGGAAGTGCCTGAAGAGGACAGGTTGTTGGATTTTCGCTTTATATGTGGGGAGGAGAAATTTTAGGGAAACAGTATTAGATACAAGGAGATCGTTTAGGAGGCATGGCAGAAGACAAGAGAGAATGAGAGAATTCAAATCAGGAAGGGAGTAATGTGGATAGAGGAGAAGGAGTGTGCTATAAAATTATTTGGGAGGTAAAATTGACAGAACACCATGGTGATTGATTGGAATGTAAAGAAGAGTAAGCAATCAAGGACAATGGTCAGGGTTTTAGTTTGGGTGACTTAGTGGGCAGTGGAAACCCTGACTGAAATGGAGAATATGGGGAAGAACTGTTGAGTACAGTGTGCGGTACCTGTGGGATAGGTCGGACACACCAGTCTGAAACTGGGAAGAAGTGGTTTTTGACAATGTGAAAATGGCTGCGATCCCACAAGATACTTGAACCAATTTGAATGGTGGGCTAAGGACTGAACGCTGGGACATTTGAACATTTACTAGAGATAACAAAGAAGATGGGAAGAATGATCAGAATAGAGGAAGAGAGTTGAGGGTAGGAGAGTAGGGTGTTAGAAGCCAAAGACTGAAAATTTCCAGGATGATAGAATGAATGCTCAACAGAGGTCCAGTAAGACAAGAGCTGAAAAATCTCCATTGAATTGGAGAATTTGGAGGCTAATGGTAACTTAGTGAAACGGTTTCCACTGGAATAATGGGTATAAAAGCAAAGTGGCCATGGGTTGAAGAATGAATAAGAATAAGGAAGTAGAGAGCCGATATAGATCATTTACTTTTCTTTCTACCATTAATGTGAAAATTTCCTGAAAAATAACTATGAGATAATTTTTTAAGATGGCAAAGATTTAACTGCTTTGTAGACTAAAGGAAAGAGAAAGAGGAAAGGACTGAAAAAGAAATATGGTATTTGGAACAGTATGGTTAAGAGGTTGTTTTTTAACCTTAGTTGAAATCCTGTTTCTTTTACTTTACAGCTGTGTGTGCTCAGGTATGTTGCTCACCCACTCTGAGCCTAAATTCTTTGTTTCTAAAATAGGCATATTAATATCTAACTCTTAGGATTTTTACAACACAAATAACATAATTGGAGCTTTAACACAGTATTTGGCACAAGGTAAATATTTAATAAACAGTTATTTTTATTGTAAAGATACAGGTGAAAGAAACAAAATTATCTGATATTTTTGCCAGTTGAAACATTCTAGCACCATATTAAATGTTTAGAACTTAATATAGTCATTTTAATCCTCAATATCCTACTGTCAAATTATACAATAAATAAATATCTTTAAACTGATGTGCTTATTACAAAATAAATATTAACAAATTCATTGAAGGCACTACTCAGGGTCATTTTGTACTTAAAAGAGGAAATAGCTTCATTAAAGAAAAATTCCATAGCTTTTAGAAGTGTTTTGATTTTCATTTACGTTAGGATCAAATCTTCTATGTGTACATACAAATTATTTGGTAATCTGATTTTTATGAAGCCGGAAAACGAAAGTAATAAAATAATCACGATTTCACTTTAAAACCAAGAAATGATACTTAGTGTGTAAAATTTTCTTAAATCTGCATACTTTCTCCATGGATAAGGTTTCAGAGTCTAAGGTTCTGCACCCAAATTTGTTCTGTTCTACATGAAGGGAGCTGCCTAAATTCTAAACGGACTGTGTGGAACAACATGCAGTGTCTCATTCCCCTGTCACTTCCTGTACCATTCACAGATGTGTACCTGGCTCTTTTTTAAATTAATTAGTGAAGATAAGGATAATGTGTGACAATATAGGCAATGAAGATGAGAAGTGGCAATTATCTCCATTAATAACTAGAAATGTGATTATATGAACATCTATTGCTTAATCAAGTAGGTTTTAGAGTATCCATTACTAAAAATGTTTATTATTAAATGTCAGCGGGGTATGGAAAATAGTAGAAGAGACACCGCAGGGAGGACCTCTGTACTGGAAGACTGAATTTCGACTAATCGTTCGCTTCATGAACTCATGGAGCTTTTTCTTCCTCCCTCGAGTTTATTCTTCCCTAACCCAAAAATGAGTGTAAAAACTGGTCTGCAGATTTGACATCTTGGAGAGTCTCTCTTTACCTCTTGATTCTCGTGATATATTCAACTAATTTCATGTCCCATATCTCTGTATCTGTTCTCTCTTCCAAAAGCAGTCATTTCTTCCTCTATTAACTACTTATGTTTGTTAAAGAAAAACAATATTATACCAATTTAGCTTAGATTAATACATGGTATTTACAAACATTTAAAATATTTTATTGAAGAGTGAGATCATGAATTCCTAAAATCCTGTCTTTTCATTCAACAGGTAATGTTGAATTATTTTTGTATGTTAATGGTGGTGTTATTGTAATTTTTCATAGTTAGGTAAAAATTTTTCATGATTCTTTATATTTATTACTTTTGAAAACTCTTTGTATTTAAATATCCACTTTCCTCATTAAAAGAATTACTAATTGTCCCTAAAAAGCCATGAAGTATTGCATACAAACAGTTGTCATAATACCTACTTCTTAGGATTGTTATAAGGATTAAATGAGATAATGGTATATAAAGATTTAACACAATCCTTGGCACATAGAAAATTTTCAATAAATAATAGGTATTTGTGTTATTAAGATAAAGGTGAGAGAAGCAAGATTCTCTGACGGTTTTTCATGGAAACATTTTACCTTCTTTTTAGATATTTAGAACTTTATACAGTCAGTTTTAACCCATAAGGTAATCAAAATGCATAACAAATAAATATCTTTTAAAAATTATATTTCTACTTTCCAAGACAAAAGGAATAGTAAGAATCAATCTATTCAACACATTGCACAAGGAGTAATATTGTCGGGCATCTAGGCAATGTGTGATACTGTCAAGACGTGCAGCCTCAGAGACCTCAGCCAAGCTTACATGGCTCTGCAGAGTCCTGGGACTGGAGTTCCATTCAGTCACATAGAATTTTGTTTAGCAAACTCCTCAATGGGAAGACAAGTCAGACTGACTACCTGATATCTAAGGCCTCTTAAAACCAAAATTGGTAGATAAATAAAGGACAGCATATAAATAGGTTATATCAACTTGGACAGTGCTCAGAAACAGTGATAAGGGGGAAAAAAGACAAGTTGCAGAATGGTGTATATATCAGGACATTTTAATATGTATGTGAGAAAACACAATAAAACAATACTAGATATTGTTCATGGATATATTATATAAAATGTAAAAATATACTGGGAGGAAAAAAACACAGTTGCCTTTGGGGAGGAGAGTGGGAGAGAATGGGCCCGGGAATTGATGGCGAATGGGAACTTCAGCTTTATTTTTTAAAATAAAAAAAGATTTAAAGGAAATATGTAATTTATTAACAGTTTATTCTTTGAAGTAGGTTTGTTATGGGTTGTTAATCGATTCTATGCTCTTCATTGTTGACATTTCTAAAAAGGGAAAAAATATGAAAGCTAACGCCAGCTTACAGGTCAGCAAAAGACAGGGGGAGGAGGGCTACATTACCCTTATAATTTAGTTAAAACCAATTCATTACTCTTTCCTTTTAGTTAAACTGACTTAAGCGCATATGTTTTCCAAAATATAGGTCCATCATACTAGCTTTGGACAAATATTTTTATTTAATAAATATATGGAGCATCCATGATGTGCTTAGCTGTATACTACTCATGGGTGGAAAACTCAGAGTTCTCCAAGGCGTACACAGAAACTAAACGTATGAATTGTCCAGTCTTGGCATATGAGGATAAAACCTGGTGAGGGGCTATAGTAAACCAAAAGGCCTCATCTAAAGACATTCCACTAAAGTTCAAATATGTTTTTAAACACATTGTGAGCCAAACTAAATGAGACTGTGAGCCAAATTCTTCCACAACTGTAAATTTCCAGTCTCCATGTAGATGCTGAGATATGATTTAACTCTTGGAAAGCCATGCTAATAGCTTGTTATGAAAAGGTTTACCTCTGCAGCTTTGCTAGTAGTTGTCATGACAATAAAAATTAAATAAATCACCTTACTCAGCATAATTGGGTAATTATTTATATGCATAAAGAATGAAAAATAAGTTAATGGAGTGGACAAAGGATATATAACTACAGAGGTAGATAGTATGAGTTTGCTTGATTTTAGTCATTCAACAGCTTCCTAGATGTAAGTTTTAATAAAGGCAGGTACACCGTGTGTTTTTCAGGCCCAACATGTATAACAGAATGCTGAGTGGAAAGAAAAGGTCAGACAAGTGATTAGATACTCTGAGACCATCATTTTTTATCTCTTCAGATAATTATGTCATTTTGGTTTTTGGGAAAATCCGGTGGGCGGAGGCATGGAGGGAGCCTCGGGTTTGGCGAGTTAAGCTGTTTCCCATCTAGAACGAACACACACCAGGATTTCAGCCTTCACTTGCTCGACTGCAGAAGCGAGGAGCTCCAGAGAGGGCAGAGGGAGCTCCCTAGTGGCCAGAGCCTGCAATTCAGCCTCTCCACCCTTCCCTTTGGCCACACAGCCTGGCTGCCTGAGAAAGAAACAAGCCAGCATGAGAGGCAGTGCAGGGCAGGCTGGAAGCCGGGAGGCGGAGCTGCGTCTGTAGGAAAAGAGACCCGTGGCCCAACTCTCCTGCAAAATTATCAGACTGTGGAAGAAGTATGTGGAAAAGAAAAGAATCAATTACCCCCAATCGTGTGTTCAATTTTTTTCATAGTTATGTGAACTTATCATTAGTATTCAGTGGTGAGAATGAATGCCAGAGTGTTCTGTCATCTGAATTTCCCAAATGTGAATATAAGTTGACTTTCTCAGGTGGAATTGGTACTTCTGTTTCCTGATTAAGGAATCAAATTGCGATTTTGTTTCTTTAATTTATTAATCTGGTGTGTTGTTTTCATTAATTCCAGAAGTGGAAAGCTAAATAACCATTTAGAAGCTGCTATTCACGAGGCCATGAGTGAACTGGACAAAATGTCTGGGACTGTAAGTTAATTTATTTTTCCATTATTCTGCATTCCTTTGAAAATAAGTTGTATTACACTTTTTTGGCAAAGTCTCTAAAATATTGTCGAGCAACTCACGTAGCAATACTTAATTACTAGGCTCAAAAAGAGACTGATATCAGAAAAGATTCAAAGTAATTTAAGAATAAATAACCTAACAGTATTAACTATGTCTTTTTCTGAGATAAGTAACTTTTGTTGTTTTTCCACATAACATTCTTTTAAAATGTGCACAGCAAAATATTGAAGTTCAAACCACAGCTATCTGCTCTGGACTCTGAGTAGCAGTGGCTATTAGTATTGCCTAAATAGTTAGTAATGCAAATTTCACTGTGTCTGTTGAATTCAAAAGTGAAATTGAACAGCAGGGTCAAGATCAAGAGTATATAAACCTCTCATTTCCTTTCCACTGTTACCTAAAAAAAAAAAACAACAAATTATTCAGCACAAAATTCCCTGGTTTTAGAGAAGTAGTATCTACTTTTTCTTTATTGAGTGGTGCAATAGTTCAATAGTGTTGAATGTAAGCAGTATAATCATTATCCTCTAATTCACATATTGGCTCATGTAAACCACTCAAAGTATTATTTTAGTAATCTCTAAAATAATGTGAATTACCGAAAGTTATTCAGCAATGAAAGGTAAATTCTTTTACTTTTGCTTGACACTTTGTGTTAACAAAGTTATCTGAAACCCATCCAGTGGCTGTTGCATGGCAGATATGAGTTATAGATTCACAGAATTTTGGGATTGGTACGGGCTTTAGAGATTTTGTGATCCCACCCATCATTTCACAGATAGATGAATTGAGGCCCTGAGATGTTAAATTTCCTGATAGAATTGTAGGAAGAGTCTGGAACTGGAATTATATATTCAAATGCCTTTTGAAGCCAGACAAATCCTATCAATAAGTAAGGTGGATCAGGTATGAGAAAAACAGCAATTTGAATGGATTCAGAAATGCCAGCCAAGATGCACTGGTCAGGGTAGGCCACCTACCAACTTTCAGTCTTAAGGCTCAAAACAGGAAAGGCTCACTCAGATCTGGTTCTGTTTGGGGAAGGTCTTGCTCCACACAGTTGCTCAGGGGCTCTGGTTCTTTCTGTATCTGGTGTCCACCATTCTTTAGGACCGCAGAGTGCTCGATTATATCCTTTGCATTCAACCCAGCAGGCAAGAGAAGAGAGTGTACACAGAGGACTACCAGGATAGGTTTTGTGAGCCATGCATGGAAGCTCATCACTTCTGCTGACTTTCCAGTAGCCTGACCCAATCATAAGGTTCTCTTAACTCAGGTGGCCTAGGAAATGCATTATACAATATGCCTGCTCAGGAAGAAGAGAAAACGGGTTTGGCGAGCACCTCGCTAGTCTCTGACTCAGGACAGTTGGAGGTGATGGGGACCGTGGCAACCTGGGGCATGTGCCCTCTCCAGAAGGAGCTCCTTCTTCTGTGCTCCAGCGCATGTGAACCATATGGGAAATTGTACGAGTGTTGCAAGATCCTCCTATTTTTCATGAGACACTAGAAGCCTGGAAATAAAATTTCTCACTTTTTAGTGTTGACAACTGTTTTTAAAATATTAAAACATCATATGGCTAAACAAAATACCTTTTCAAGCCACATTTGATCCATGAGTTACTAGTTCACATTGTCGAATCAAGGCTTCTTTCTTCACTTGTACAGAGGTTTCAGTTATGGCTGTTGATCAGAAACTAGTGGTTTTAAAAAAATGTATATGAAGGGGTTAGGAGGAAGAGGCAGTTTAAGAAACTCATAAATGTTGTTTTTAAAATTAAAATATTATTTTTGAAAAAGCTTTCTGCATTTTACCCTGAATAGCATTGGCCTTTGCTGTTATCCAAATGCTATTTTTAAAACATACAATTGAGCCAACTTGTAGTGGATCTCAAGAGCTGATTGTGCCCATCTCTTCTAACTCTGAGTTCTGTTAACATCATGTTGGTAGCTTGAAATTGGCCATGGTGGGAGTATTTACACCACAGAAATTGGCATATGCTACAGTGTGCTTGTGTCCCTCCACAGGGAGCTAGCTGTTGTTAAGCATTCGCTATACCACTACCTTGGGCCCACCCTGCCTTTCCTGAGTCTTGACCTTGTACTCTCCTCTCTCTCTCCTCTCAGTAGCCTCAATACAATGTGGGCACCTGATCAACTCTCTAACACCTGCCCTCTGCCCCTCAAAATTGTACCTGCTGTCTGATACCTGGTAATCGTGCTCCACTACCACTCCACCTTGCTCAGTCTAATACACAGCCCTATGTACTGCTAGTTTCTGCGTTGGTATATAAAGACGAGTTATGTTAATTGCCCTTCCCAGACTATACAAGCTTAGATCTGCCAACAGTTGGGAGTGGTATTCTATTTTCCATTCACTCTTATAAATAAACTTCCTTGGGTTCTTATAATCGTTGACCCTTCTTAGTAGTTGTAAAATAAGTAGGGTGATGGAGTGAAGAAGAAAACATGACTGGTGTGTATTTATCACTTTCCAGAATCTAGTGAAATTGGTGGCCTTGGGCTCTCTAATGGAAAAGGCCTAATTTTCATCTTTTTCATATACAGCAGCAGTAGTAGCTGCTTATCACATTTCCCACACTTGATTTTTTTTCCAGTTCCTTCTTTGTATTCCACTGTTTTGGGGGTCCACACAGTGTTGCTCTGCTTATCAGTTTCCAGGATTCCTCATATTTTGTACTGACTGTGGGCGCTCTGAGATCTGGGGTTTTGGTAAAAAATTTTAAATGCCCTATGATAGCAATGATTGAAATGAAAGCCAGAGTCAATTTTCTACCCTGTTTCTTTGTCAGAAATCATCTGATATGTATGTATGATTTCAATCACCGTTCTTGTTTCTTCCTTCCTCTTTATTTCCAGGTTCACCAAATCCCACAGGGAGACAGACAAATGAGACCCCCCAAACCCAAGAGGAGGAAGATCTCCAGATAACAGGGACTACTCCAGCATGTGCAGTATTTATTAGAGGAACACGCACAGATATATCTGTATATAGGTATTGATATAGCCACTGTTATATCAATATTTATACCACGGCAGATAGACCACCACCACAGGGTGCTAAAAGAAACAGTGATACAATATTTTTTTTTTTTTTTTTGATCAGGAAGGATAATGAATGCTGGAAAAACCAATCAAAATCCCTGAGTAATGAGAGTGATAAATGGTCGAGAGATTATGGAGACACTCTTTTTCTATGATACTAAAATCGTGATTATAAGAAATCGTCCAAATGTTTCTGAAGAATTTTCAATGTTGTATATAGAAAATACAGAATTTCATGGTGATATCAGAAATGTAAATATTGTACAATATTGTCATGTACAAGCGTACCTAATGCACACTTTATCTTTTATTGTACAAAGAAATAGTGTACAAAATTCTTTGGTTTCTATGGAGTACACCTACCAGAGACTACCATTGTAAAGTGATAAATAAAAATACAACCTAAATGCTTTTCTATGATAATGTAAAAGATGCTGTTTTTGTATTTAACAGCAGAGAGAAGGCATGATGATGTATTACCTGAATTATGACATACACTGCACACCACTGAGTGTCCATTTATATTGTCTCTTTGGAATGAACCTGGCCTGGAAGCACTGGACTTGACTTCGAGTGTCTAGGAAATTGAAACCTTGCAGATATTTCTAAAGGGATGAGGGCTCACAGGTCTAAATTAAGAATTCAGAAACTGCAACCATTTGTTGCATATTTTTTTTACCTAAGTTTTAAAGTAGAGTAGGTTTTATAAAAAAAAATCTTAGATGGAATATTTTACTCAGTCATTTCTGTAGGTAACGTTTGGTAGCCACCTGTTGAATTAGAGAGCTTTTGCTGCACCACCATTGATGCTCGGAGTTAAGTTTTTGTTGCAAACGGTACCTGAGAAGATAGAACTTTCTGTTTCCATACATGGAGGCTAAAGCACTACTTTGAAAGCATTATCAGAGGTAAGGTTGATTATAATTCAGTTTTTTTCTTAGTGGCAAAAATAAATATGAATCATCAAAGCAAGTTTTATATATCCATTCATCAGTATTACTTAAACCGCAAGTTAAGGTGGCCTACAAAATTATTAGCAATGGTAATTTTTTATCAGTATTATGTAACATATCAGATTTATTTTATTTAAAGGATTATTTATACCATTAACAGATTCTTATATATATATTAATGTGGCTGAAATGTGCAGGTTAAATCTATTAACCAAATTATTTATATTATATTAAGTAAGAAAAAATGTGAAACAAATGTAGAGAGAAAATACATTACAAGTATACAAACCTAAAACTGTGAGCCATTGTAAAGTACAAGGTTATTAATAAGAAATGTAGCACAACATAATTTTTCGTCTTTTTTTCACAATTTTTGTGGTGGTAGTATACCCCTATCTCCCAGGCAATTGAGCAAATTTTCGGGCCTCCAGCCTGACTTTGGCTGATGGATTGTCAAAAGAAGTCCATTATCCCTTTATTCTTAGAACTACCAGCCCCCACTCCCAAACCCTTAAACCTCTAGAGAATGCTGCCTTGTTCCCTAGCCTGGGGCTCACTCTGACTTTGGATCCCCAAATGCCCACCACCTCCCTTACTCTTCCTCTCTCATCCACACCCCCAAACTCCTCAGTCCCATGATGTAGCAGAGTTCCAGTAACTCAGGAAAAAGGAGACCAAGGTCATTCCTCCAATCGGTTTCTTGGGGCCACAGCACAGAGCACTCCACCTGGGCTCACTTTTGATAGCAACAGCTCTTAATTCTTCCTCCAGGTGTCCTGTGTCTCTGTGTCCTTTGCACTCCCACCCTCACCCCGACCCCCAGTACTGATGGAATGCACCTGGCCATACAGGGCTTCATGTCCTGGAGGCAGGAACCCTTCCTTCTGGGGGCAGGTTCACTTTGTCTTTCGCATAATGGTGGGATTGCCTGCCCATCCTGCACGCAGGCACCTCTTGTAGTTTAGTCGACACATTTTTGTTACTTTGTTGATGTGTTTGGTACGTTTAAACCATTAATGTTGTCCATTTTTTCTGCACCAGCCTGCTTTTCTACTGTTTTGTCTACATGGTTGTTTTTACTCACAGATAGGTGCATATGTCCGTTTGTGAGTTGGATGTGTCTGTGTATGTGGGGGTTGTGTGTGTGTGTGTGTATGTTGGTATGTAAAAGATTTTTTAGCTTTGCTATTTGTCTTCAGACTGAGTTGGTGTCAACCATGCCTTCTTTTTGATATTATAAACTAGTTAGGTTTGTGCTTCCTCCACCAATGTATACTTTACATCAGTTAGACCATGTAAAGTACACTCGTGCCCATGATTTCACTGGTTGCTCACGGCCTTGATGTGGGTACTAGGTGTCATTCTTTCAGTTCACATGAGGGTTTTTCCCCCCTCTCTTTTACAGTTATATGGTTTCATGTAAGCGATTAATGTAAATATTGTTAGCATTACAGGCCATGCAGTGCTGTAACATTTTTTTAAATGTTGCACCTACTTTACAATTAAAAAATTGGTCACTCATACTTGAATTTTGCCCATAGAGCCATTTCTTTCTCTTTGTATTGAAGCCAATTCCTTTTTTTAAAAAAATGAAGGCTAGCCCTTCGACATTAGTACATTTTTTATTACCTAAAATAAACTCTTTTTTTCCTCCCCAACAAATCTGAGAATGGAAACAGAATGAAAAACTTTTGCTCCGTTAAAGAACATAATAGCCCCTCTTGGAAAAGGAAATCTAATTTGATTCTGTGCCCCTTAACAGTCTTAGGAAGTACAAGGAGAATAAACTACACCTATAAGTAGTTTTTAAAGATTATTTCAAATGAATGAAAATTAACAGAGCAGCTCTTGTTTGATTTGTTTGCGGCATTAAAAGCAATCAATCAGCGTTTTTATTTATTTAAAGGAACATTTTTGATTTGTACTTTTAGTTCCACTGTGAATATAAATGCTTTAAGAAAAATATTCATCCCTTGTGATATCATGGGCCACTTTTGGTCTATTATTTAGAGCCTAACTTTGAGTGATTTGCTATGTCTGTTTTTTAAGTAAACACAACCTTCTTTTTTTGAACATAACACCGCAGAATCGTGGGAGAAGTGGAGGGCAGTGATTTTGCTTTCCGTAGTTTTTATGAGGATTCTCAACTGCCTTATCTCATGAGGTGATTCCTTTTTCATTTCAGACCATGATAACGTACTTGATAATCTTCCATGCAGCCTGCAGTATTCCCTCGTAAGTCACATTTGCATTGAAATTTTAAAACTGAAGATGCTTATGATGCCGGTGACATCGCTCTTTCTGAAAAGAAAGCCAAGATTCTAGACCATACCAAAAATCTGATATCTTGTTTACTTGGCCTACTTATGCCCAAATGGTGTAACACAAGACTTGTCACTATAGTGTATAAAATGAGTTGTGTGTTACTTGATTCGTTTAGGAGCTTTGAACAAATAATATCAAACAGCCAAAACTGTAATATTGAATCAGTTTATCTTTTTCTTTCATTCACTATCACATTTGCATTAGCCAAAGAGATAAGAGCATCAGTAATTCATACATGTAAAAAAACCCTGAAGCGATTATTAAATCAGTGAGCCAAAAAGCAATAAACAACTCAAGCATGGGACATCCTGCTAACAGTCTGATATAGAAAAAATATATAAAAAGCATTTTCTTCAAATATGAAAGATTAATTTGTATCTACTGTTAATATGTATTATCAGCCTTATCTGCTTTTATACACACTGTGTGTGTACCTCAGTGACCTTTTATAAATCGGAAAAAAATGGTTGATTTAATAGTTTGTTATGTAAATACAAAGTTGTCTATAAATTGGAAAATTTGATGCCAGATGGCCTCACAATATACATATGTGTTTTGTAATATCATGCCTTTATGGATTAAGTATAAATACACTGGATTGTCTGTGTAGAAGAGTAGCAATTTACATTCCACCTGCATTTCAAATGAATGTCTTTGTCCACATGGTTATACTCTTAGGAAAAGAAAATGACATGAACATTTTCAATGTGAAAAACAAATACGGTTTTGAATTCACCCAAACTCCCTTTCACACTCTTCTCAATTCCATGCTAAACGTCTCGATCTAGGACTGGGATCTATCTAGGAAACCTCCCCAAACTGATTTATTCTAATTTAGAGACGGGCTGTACTTCTTAATTTCTAAGTCAGAGGCAGGGAAAGGACCAAGCCACCTATTGCTTTTAACTTATTCTTTTCCGCTTTATTTCCATGCATCTTAGAAAGTACCACACAGATTAACAGGGCCTACTTCTTATGTGCCAAGAGTGTCATCTCAACTCAGGGCTCCTTAACCTTGGCACTGTTGACATTTTGGATGAGATCATTCTTTATCGTGGGGGCTGTCCTGTGCCATTGTAGGATGTTGGCAGCCTCCCTGCCTCTACCCACCAGATGCCAGTAGCATCCCTTCCAAATTGTGACAATCAAAAATGACTCCAGACATTGCCTAATGTTTCCTGGCGTGGGAGTGGGGAGTGGGGGTTGGGGGTGGGTGACAAAGTGATTTTTTGAAAACTACTGCCTTACCAGAATCAGTTAGGGAACACATGTCTGTGTGAAATATGGGCATGTTTTGCATGCTGTAATCAACAGGAAACTGATTCCTAGATCAAAATCCAAAACGAAATCCATCCCAAAGGAGTGCTTCTTAATTCATGGTTAAGGAAGTGAATATATTAGCTTGGGTTTCATTTTGAACGCATTTGACACTTTGATCCTAAGACCCAGTACAATCCTGTTTAGAGAACTCCCAGGAAGGAGTCAGGAGAATTACCTAAATACCGTGGTTCAGAGTTGACAAGAAGACTGATAGCCCACTTTGGGTAATGCAGGGAGCTTCTGGTAGTGGAAGGCTTTCTTGATGGTAGTGTGGCTCCCTCCCTTCAGTTAAGACAAGGAAGTTGGATAAGGGGACCATGTTATATATGTATCTTAACAGCAGCTCTCTACAGCAGCCTGGTTCAGGAATCAATAGTTTTTCTGTGACCCTCTTGTGAGTTCTGACAGAAGCAGTTAAATAGATTTTGGAGATATCACGGATAAATTTATTCATTCAATAAATATCTATTGAATCCAACTCTATGCCACACCTTGTGTACAGCAATGGGGATACAATAGTGAATAAGACCCAATCTCAGCCCCCACAGAGCTGCCCAAGGAGATGGCTAATTAAATATGTAAGTTTAATCAAAGGCGTTAAGAGTTGGCATAGGAAAGGACATTGCAGGACCCTGATCTAATCTAATGGGGATGGGGCTTGAGTAAAGATCAAGGAAAGATGAATAGGAATTGGGCAAAGGAGAAGTGTGTGGACTGGAGGAGGGTGAAAGAGACTATGTTAGGGGCAGAGAGAATGACACGTGTAAGCCTTGGAAGTTAGAGGAAGCGTAAGAAAAGAATAGAGTACAGAAGGAGTTATGAAGAGAAACGGGCGAAGGGCAAAGTGGGGGTTGGGGAAAGTCTTGTCAAGACTCTGCACTTAGTACAATGGTAGTGGGGAACCACTATAGGGTGTTCAGGAGGGGGATGTGGTATGACCAAGTTTACGCTTTAGAAAGGTTGTTCTGACTGCAGCGTAAAAAAAAAGAGGCATTTGGAGGGGGACGACAATGAAGAGCACACGCCTCACTTCAAGCGCTGCATTTTTAAAAAGCATGTCCTTCCTCAAAAATTAAAAAGAAATCTGGGACCACTATAGTTCTTCGTATTACATTTGTTAAGCAGGTTCCATCCCAGTCTTGAGGTCCGTATATAATAAATATGTATATGTATCAATTCACTTTAATAGTCATGAAGAAATGCTAATTGGTCCACTTATGGTTATTGCCAACAACATTAATTCCCTTTTTCTTTCACACAAATTACTGCTCTGTTGGTAGAACAGTGGTGTTTCCACTTTGATGATCGGAGGTCGGGAAAGTTTAAAATCCCAAAGCCTTTGTTAAATGTCAGGAAGCAAGGCCTGCTAACCGGAGCACACAGGTAAGTGTGGGTCTGGTTGGACCTTGGGCAGGACCACCTCATCCTCACTCGTCCACCGGGAAACAGGAAGCTGCAGAGCAGCTCGCAGGATGTCAGAGGTATCAGGTGAGCACCAAGGATTATGCAACACAGGGAGTCAGGGCCGAGCACAAGGCCATCTGGTTACTGGGACCTCTGCCCCACCACAGGGTCGACCACAGTGGCCTTTCATTATCCATTCCAGCCTGTGATTATGTACATGCCCTTCAAAGTATCCCCAACCACAGAGAGTCCCCACCTACATTCAATGAACATTGAGGCCTTTTTAAAGCTAATTATTGGTTAAGAATTTTTTTAAAAAAAACAGAGGCGATGCAATAACAGCCCTTCCCTCCAGCATGGGCCCTGTACACAGGAAATGGGCCCCCAACATGGTAGCAGCACGTCAGAAGGTTTAGAAATGGCCCTGGAGGGAGATCATCTACATTCAACTCTGAGCTGTGCCACTAACTAATTGTTTGACTTTGGGCAAGTTATTTCACCTATCTATGCTTAACTTCATCTACAGAAAAGGATAATAACAGCACTTCCGTCCTGGGGCTGATTAAGGATTGGGTGAGATAATGCAATAAAGCTCTTGATGCCTGGCACAGAGCAGGCACCCAGAGAATGTTTATTGTTAAGCTGCAGTATGAAAGATTTAGACTAGAAAAGGGAAATTTCTGCCAGTGAAAGTGTCAAGCGTAAGGATGAGTGTGTCTAGAGTTGCTATGTCTCCCAGGAAGCCTTTAAAGTAGGAGAGTTGTTTACCTGAGTGGTGTACCTGCCCGGGGCAGTTCTAGCAAAAAGACCTGTTGCACCATGGAGGCCTTTTCTGGTTCTCCCCTCCCCGCCCAGGGTTTGTGGAACATCGACCCAGGCTGTTTCTTAGATGAACTCTACTGTCCATATTGCCACATGCAGAAATGGACCAGCAAAATGATTCCCCAATAAACTAGTCTGGAAAAGAACTTCTCCGGGAAGTTAAGTGCATGGCTACGGTTACCAGAGAAGGAACAGAACTGCAAACCTTCAGCCTCAGAGTGAAGATGCAACCGGCTCTTCAAATAAGTAGCTTAAGACGTGAAAATCTTAAATGACTTAAAATCAGTCAAATCAGGGAATGCAGAGTTTAGTACAGGGAAAAGTGTATTGACTTAAGAAACTGAAATTTGGGGTCCTAGTTCTTGACACTGACTAGCTCCCTGGTCACTAAAAAGATCCTGGGACCAGCCTCCAAGGATGTGAATCCACTTATTCAGTAGCTGCATGTGACCTCAGGTAAATTACCCACTCCGATCCTGTGTTTCATCATTTGAAAAATGGGGATAATAGAACCTACCTCATAAAATTGCTTGACGATTGGATAAATTAATCTAGTTGAAGCACTTAGAGGAGTGTCAGGCATAGAGTAAGTGCTACGCAAGTCTAGCTAGAGTTACGATTTTACTGTTAATAACAGAGGCTGAGCCGCACTCAGTTCCTTCGTCCATAGATGGGAATGGCCTAGCACTCACATATTTTAAAGAAAGAACCAGTCTTCTGTGGGGTGGTCACTTAAGAGGATCTGCTGTTCACATTTAACCCTTTATTTCTCTTTCCTGATTTAAACACAGGTGCTCTTGAGAAGATTAAGTTTTTGAACCAAGCAAGCAGGAAGTTCTCCAAAGGTTTGAGAATAGAAACGGAATAGAAAAGTGTTCATAACTTATCCTAGGATTAGCTGTACTCAGAGGACAAGCATGAAAATGAAAAGAGAAAACACACTGAAATGTGCTTTTAAAGGGGAAGAGGAAAGAACTAATAACCTAAGGTGGTGGTATCTTTAAGTGCTATCAAGGACTATTTATTTGTTAATTGGAAGTTTATGTCTAAATACTGTACCTAGTCTTAACAGGCTGGGAAGCCTTAGGCACATCTTGCTAAAAGAGGGGCCGGAATTTGTCAAACTCTGATGGAGTAGGTTTAGTGAAACACTTAGCTCCCTGGGGCAGGGCGTCTTCAAGATTTCCTGTCTGCTCAGCAGCCTGGGCTGCTGTGGAACGCCATGGGTGGGGAATGTGGGCAGGAGGACTGGCCACCCGAGGCTTTGGTCCCTGGACTGTGACTGTGTCCCCCAGAACTGAGCTTTCCCTGCCAAGTTAATCTTAAACAGCTTCTGCGGTCAGGGAAGATATCCTTAGGAAATCTTCTGTGACCTTTTACAGGCTCTGTCCCCGTCTTCCAATCAAATAGGGATTATCTCAAAGGGGTATGTTCCTTCGAATTTCAAAACAAGCATGGAGGTTCAGGAGCCTGTTTCTGACTGTTCTGGTTTATCTGGCAAAGAATGGGAAGCAAAAATTCACAGGACCCGGAAAAGAAAGCATGCAAGAATCAGAATGGAGAAATGCACTTGCTCTCTCTCTGAATATGCCTTCTGTCTGAGCCGGAGTCAGCAAAGGCAAAGAGACTATTTCCTCCCCTTTCTCTAGGCTCTCTGGCTCTTCCTACATGTCCAAGGCAAATAATAAAACAGGTGAGGCATCCTGAGAGGAAGAGAAAGTGTGTGTATTATGCCTCGTAAGGCAACTGGGTCAGCCAGAAGAGATCAGGCCATAGCGATTGTCACAGTGAGGAGCCCATTGCTTTCTGAGCAGAAAACAAAATAAAAAAGAGGTGTGGTTCCTGCCTCAAAGAATAGCTGTCCTTGTCCAAAAGCATGGTTTCTAAATTTACTACCAGAAATTCTAGCAATAAAATAAAAATATAATCGAGGACATACTGTATGCAGATATATGCATGTGTATATGTATACTAGTATGTCTGCTACTGAATTAATATATCGTGTGTGTTATAAAACACAAAATATAAGTTAGGAAAGACTGAGATGAATGGAACATAAATAGAAGTTTTTATATTTCCCTCCTTCACCCCGATGGACTATCTCGCATTGTGCCTGCAGTGTGTGCATTCAACTTTGGAAATCACTCTAAGTGATGAAATCCCGGGAGGCCACAGTATGTTTCTTCAATAAGAAAAGGCAGGGATGGAACCAAACCATCAGAGAGAGCTCCTTGAGGAGGAACCCAGTTTTCCTTAATCAACTTCTCATGCTCAATTCTAATTAAATTGTAAAGAAAAGAAAAGGAAAGCATTCCTGAAAATCTGATAACTAACATGGAATGCATATTTTATATTAGGTTATGTGAATAACCTTGATCTCTCTATAAGCTCAAACTGTCTACCAATTTTATCTCTTTGGATATGAGACAGAGTCACTGTCAAGCTCTGCCATCTGTTCAGGACAGTTGCCGAGCCAGCGTGTACAGGACTGACCACAGGCCCAGCATTGCCCGTGCCACGCCTGGTAGGAGTAAACGCCAACACCATGGTAGGCCTGCCCGCTCACAGACCTTGGTCGGGCACCCTAACTGTGCACGTGCACGTGTACTTCTTGCACTCCCAGTCTCAGAAGAGTTCTGGAACCTTCTTGAGAGGTACCCAAGGGGTGTGGTTCTGGGCAGCTCATTCATGAGGTCACAGTATTGTGAAAAAGAAGATGAACTAGGTTATAGTCCCAGCTCTCCTGTTGCTGTGTGACCTTGGACAAATTCCCTAACTTCTTCAAACCTAGAGTTTTCTCACTTGTTTCTAGGGGCGCTGATGTTACTCTACCTGCCCGACTGGGTTATCAGGAACTTCACATGAATGTACATATAAAGGAGCTTTGCAAAAACTGCAAAACATCATACAAATGAAGTCATGGTGTCCAGGCTCAGGTGTCTGAAGGACCTTAGCTGGCACTATTGACCAGAACTCTTCCATATGGCTTTTCCATGGGCTCTGGGCTTCCTTACGGCATTGTGTCTGAGTTCCAAGATCAAGTGTCCCAAGACACAAGGGAAAGAGCCAGGTGGATGCTGTATTGCCTTTTCCAACCAAGTCTCTGAAGTAACATGTCATCGTTTTTGCCCAATTCAATTATTTAGAAACAAGGCCCTAACGCCAGCCCAGATTTTAGAAGATGGAAATTTGACTTCGCTCTTGATGGAGTGACAAAAACCACAGCACAAGTTTTTAGTAAAATTTGTTATTGGAACATATTCTTTTTGCTGGTTTAAGTATTGCTAAGATAAAAATAATTGTTAATATTTGTGGAGCTCTTATCATGTGCCAGGAACAATGCTGAGCATTCTACGTGTCATGAGAGTTAAATGACATACAACTCTCCATTCTTTGGGACAGATACTATTATTTCCCCACTTTATAGATCTAGAATCCAAAGCTTAAGAATAATTTATCCACGTTACCCATGTAGAAGTGGCAGCCTCAGGAGGAGAGCTCAGGTAGGCTCAAAGTCCAAACATTTATCAGTCATGGTTCCGCAGTCTGATTTACATATGTAAGATGAGGTTCAGATGCAATAAATAAATTTCTCAAAATTAGTAAGTGAATGTATAACTGAATACAACCTCACACATACACACACACACACACACACACACATTTGTACAGTTTATAATAATATGAAGAAAATATCATCTTCTTGGTAGCTGTTATGTGAAGATTTCTAGAAGAAGGAGGCTGTATTGGAGGGAAATATGCTGTGATAGCCCTTTTGCGGGTAAAAGGGAGCCTCCCTAGCCAGATTGCAGGGCAGGAGGGAGTTTTCTTTGAAAGGAGAAGGAGATTCTGAGTGTCGTCGGGGAAGGTTGAAGAAAGAGGCAGTCTCCCACTCTCCAACCCACTCCATTTCCCATAGGACAATCAGGAGGAAATTTTAGGAGAAGAGACTTATCTAAAAAAGATGTCTTTCTTGTAAAGAGATTTATAAGAAAGACTCTGTGTGCTGTGCAGCGTGAACTCCCCCTGTGCCTCGGAAAATTCTTCAGTGAGTTTGCAAAAAAAAAAAAAAAAGCACAATGAGTTTGGTGTAATTGGATTTCTAGTTACAGGCAGTTCAGAGGCTGAATTTTGTATCAAGGATGGTTCAGAATCAGGCCGTGCTCAAGTGAGGCACTAACCTCTGGGTTCTTGAATCGTTCCCTGTAACAAGTAGTCCATGTCCCTGACAGAGAGATCAAAATCACTAACTAGTTTCGGTCCCACTAGGGGCCCCTCATCCTTGCTGGGAGTCACACACAATCAGTTCCAAAAAGAATAAATCTCCTTCATTGAGCATATGCTTGCTAAGTGCCTATAACACTTATCATACCCAGATGCAAACAAGCCTCAGTAAGACTAAATTCTGGATTGAGGGTCTCTTCCCCTTGTTTTGCCCATTCTGAATACTAGGACTCTATTAGCAAGGTAGGTCCCACTCAGTCCAGACACATACTGATTCTTCAATAAGTCGATGAAACCAACTCCAAGCGCTCACTGAAGCTACCGCAACACTCTGGTAAGAACCAAATAAATTGTTTTCTTTGTACTTAAGGAGAGAGGACCTCAAGGATCACCTCTGTTTCCCTTTCATTAGGGAAGTGGTGATAACTCTTAACCCGTCTGATCTAAATGAAGGCATAGCTCTGGTCTGAGCCAGGTCAGCTTTAGGTTTCCTATGTGATTCTTGTCCAGTGTCATCTCCTGTCTCTCACCCCAGATTCTTGGTGATAAGTCTCAGCCCTTGCACTTGTCCTGGCACAAAACATAGCCACTAAACAGTAATTGTCAATTGTTTCCTACAAAATGCTTTGATTTCCTCCAACAGGCTCTGAAAAATCTGGCCCTGGCATTGTGGAGTTTGAAGCTTCCTGTCTCTACCACCTGCATATTTTGATGGCTGTTGTGCTTTCCCTGTACAGATGGATAAATAGTCATGGCATCAAATATTCACAGCTTCATGCCTCATTTCATGGGGAGTTATATCTAGTCGGGTGGTAACTTGAAATGGATCCCTCATTGTGTAGAAATATGGGTGCCATCACACTTCTTATGCTATACCTTTAAGCCTATCCCTGTCAATGGTCCCCAAAAAGTACTGTTTAATCACTTTGTGGAATACTGTATTATGTTTTCCCAGTTGTTCACAACTCCCTTCCTATAAAGAGACCTCATTGCTATATGACTTGTGGTGTCTTCCTAGTTTCTCACCCCGAGGACATTGGGCTTGGCCATCGATTGGTTTGGGCTGATGAATTGTGAGTAGAAGTGACAGAACCTGTTCCAAGAAGGAACTTTCAGAGCTAATGTGTGTTTCTGTCAAGTTTCTTTATCTACAACTTTTTATCTTAGATGAGAGTTATTCCTTCAATCTGAATCCCACAATGAAAGAGATGTGTAGACTGGAGCTGGACGGAGTTCAGCAGAGCTGTAACTGACCTGCAGGAGTTATGAAACATGAGCAAGAAGAAGATCTTTGTTGTTTAAGCCAATAGGATTTTGAGGTTGTTACTACAGCATAACCTAGCAAATGCTGATTAAAACATTCACAATGTAAATTACACATCTATTGCATAAAGCCCATGTGGAATATGGAGTTGTTCAAGACACAGTCTCTGACTTTTAGAAGCTTACAGTCTAAGATAGAAGATAAGACACCTAAGTAGCTATTAAAGTAGCAGAAGTAGCTAAGCTGACGAATGAGGCAGGGAGACCACAGGATGGTTAGCAGCATGGAAAACAAGAAGGGAGATTTCATAGAAGAAGGGTGATCAGAAGGCTCAATGATGCAGAGTTCAGGAGGAAGATGACGGAGCAACTGTCTGTGCATTTTGTTTCTAGGAGATGAATAGGTCCTTCAAACAAATGCTCCCAGGCGAGCGGGTAAAGGCGGAAGTCAGATGCAAAGGGTTAAGGAAGTGGGAGGAACAAAGTCCTCAAAAGCGAAAGAAACCATAGTGATGGGGGAAGTCAAAGCATTGCAGCTGTTTCACAGAATGATGCAGCTGGCATATTTGGAAGTTTCTGCCCTCCCTATACTCCCTCCTCAGAGATTCTACCTCCACCTGTTGTGCCTGCTGAGTGGAGAGGGGATCCGTTACCTTTATGCTTCCAGCCTCAGATGATTGGACCAAGGTGGGCAACTGATTTGAGGAGGTCCAACCCACATTGCCAAGGACATATCACTTGAACGATCATGTTCAAAAAGATGACTGGGGACAATCACATTCCTTCTCATAGGAACCGCAAACCCAGAGGCAGAGATAAAAGATGCCCTTTGGGAGTAGAGGAGAATAAAATGGCTATTACCTGGTCATGTGCATACCTAAGCCGTGGGAACCACAAGAAGTGTCTGGGAAAGAGAGAACTGAAAATATAAGGGGAAAAGTGGAGAAGCCATAAATAAGAGAGAATAACTAACCTATATTGCTTCGTATGTGCCAAGTGCTATACTAAATCTTCTATGTTAATTTACTGCATTTATTTCTCGCAACAATCCTATGAGATGGGTGCTATGATTATCCTCGTTTTACAGGTGAGGAACCCAGGACACAAAGAAGTTGTGCTCAAGATGACTCACAGTGAAACCATGGCATGAACTAAATAGGCTGGCTCCTGATTCCTAGTTTTTAGCCACCAAGCACTACTGCCTCTCAAGGGGGAGATGAGAGGTGCTCCCCGAAGGCCCTGGGAGCCAACCCCTCCTAAGCTCAGGCACTCCCACTTTATTGGATTTCTTGAGATCATCTGAGCTTATCTGAACCACCCAGAACCAAATCAGATGGGGAGATTTGAGCTTTCTGAGCAGGGGAGAATAGAGGTGTTAGAAGAACGGATTGTCAATGGAACAGACCTGCAAGGAACCACAAGGGGGTAGGATGAAGGGTGAGGGAGAGATTTTTTTCTCCCATAGCCAGGACCATCTGGCTTCGTTTTACCATCAGGCGCCCACAGTGCCACATGGTAAGTCAACTAACTAACCAGACTAACAGGAGTTACACGTAATGCAGTGGCTGTGCTTTTCCTGTTGGCTCAGCCACTAATGGAATGGATGAGGTTGGGCCAGCATGCCTCCTCCTTTCTGAGCCTTAGTTTCTCTGTCAATAAAATGGGGATGATGGTAAAAATAAATAAATAAATAAATAAATAAATAAATAAATAAATAAATAAATAAATAAATGGAGGGATTTTGACTTGCCAGGACTTTGGGGAGACTGGGGAGGTGCAGATTACCATGATGGGGCTGCCTCCTGTGGCAGCCAGACCTGGGGTCTTGGGACTGATTTTCCAGGGACGGTCTCTGAGATGGAGGTTTGAGAGCAGGACGTTTATCTGGGAATGCTCTCAGAATCAACACCTGTGAGGAGTGAGGACAGCTGGACTGAGCAGAGTGAGAAGTTGCAGCAAAGGCGGCAGCTGATTCCAAGAGGAACTCGAGTTGGGTTGGCCTTTCAGAGTTGTCCCAAACTGGGGCATGGGGCTGTGCCTTTGTACCCACCCCATCGAAAAGTCATTGGGCCTAGGATGCCCTGTTAGTTGAAGCAGCTCCTTTGAGTCAAGGGTGGTTCCCAGGGAGAGACTCAGCTGTGAGAGCTTCAGGAGGCAACACCCCACGCAGATGGGGGATGAGCGCCTCAGGCCTGGAAGGGAGGATTTAGGGGACACACCACAGCTTCTGCTGCACACTTCTCAGGAGCCAAATAAGGCAGGGGAACCTGGGTTTTGAGGATGCAGGACTGAGAGGGGCAGGGAGAAGATTGCAGAAGGTTACTCTGTACTGATGTGATCTCACTCTGTCCGCAACTGAAATCATCAGGAAAGTAAGTGACCTGTGAAAATGCTGATGTGTCTGAAAGTCTGTGTGTGAAAACTAAAGGAACGGGCTCCTGTGTCTAGTCGGAGGCCAAGAAGCCCAAGGAACTTAGCAAGAAGTCAAAGAGAAGCAGGGAAACTGCAGGGAGGCCATAGAACTAGATTTTGGGCCAAGTTTAACCTACATGTCCAAAGGACAAGGAGGCTGCACATGGGGCATATAAAATAGGGCACTTTCCTATCATTTGGCTGGGGTTTAAGAATTTTAGATCTCCAAGAGCAAAATAGAAGAAAACTGCTCTCTACAGAGTGTGTGTTCCCAGTCCACGGCTGGGCTGTTGAAAGTTACTGAGCATTGTACCAGGCCTGATTCGGGTGACCTAGGATGAGGTGTGTGAGAAGATAAGCTTCTACTCAAAGCATCTTCATTTCAGGGGTTAAGGGATTGTTATCAACTGAATCGTGTCCCCCCAAATTCATGTGCTGAAGCCCTAATCCCCATGTGCCTGTATTCAGATAGGACCTTCAATGAGGTCGTAAGAGTGGGGCCATGTGAGAAAAGGAAAGACACCAGGAGGACATGCACAGACAAAAGGCCACATGAGGACACAGCGAGAAGCCAATGGAAAAGTCCTCAGGAGTAACCACACCTGCTAGCACCTTGATCATTGACTTCCAGCCTCCAGAACTGTGAGAAATAGATTTCTGTTGTTTAAGCCACTCAGCCTGTAGTGTTTGTTATGGCAACCCGTGCAGACTGAGACAGGGACAGGCAACCAGGCTGAGAAGGTTTGCACCAAAGCAAAACTCATCTGTGCCATCTCCTGTTTTGCTCTCTTCTCTTTTGTGCCTCACATGCTTTGACTCCGGAGGTGCTGGTCACTGGCTAGGGGACACCTGGCAGAGAAAGTGTCTCCAAGGCTACATGTGAACGCTGGACACGCAAACGTATAACGTCAGAAACTAGGGCCTCCTGGGCTGCTTTACAAATCAGCTTCCAAGTCCAAGTTCACTGGCTGCATGCACTTGAGGAAGTGGAGGGAAGAGAGACGGCTTTGCACACGCGCCTCCTTGTTTCCGGTGCTTGCTTGCTTGCTTGCTTGGCCATTGCCAACGTCACTGATTTGAATTTGGTTTTCAAAGGAAATTTGTTTCATTGTAATTCTTTTGGTTCCAGTTTGGAACTTGGATAAAAAGTATGATCCAATTTAAGAAAATGTCTAATATCAAAATCAAAACTGAAAACTAGGAAGGTGAGAAAGTTCATTCTCTGGGACTCCTTATCTGAAAAGTGAGACAGTCACACAAGATTTGTGGTTTAAAAAAAAAATATTTACCACAGGCAGCCTTTCTTCAAAAGAAATCTTACTGGGAAGCAGAAACAAAGGAGTTATGTATGAGCTGAGGTCCTCAGATCAAAAGGGGAGGGGTGAATTCTAGAACCCTGCAAAGTGGGGTCTGAAGCTACGTTACTGTCATCTCCTAAATCCTCCTCCGGCCTCCAGTCTACAGATCTGCCTGTGGGGAGTGAATGTTCTCACATCCCCGGTAGTCTCAGGCAGTTCCCTTCCTCCCCACACTGGAGCAGGTAAATGGAACCAAAGGGAGGAAAGAGTTAGGGCCCAAGGGACCGTCCTCAGCTCCTTCTCTCCTAAATGCATCATCTCTCCCAACACCCCACAGGGAGAGGGAGGACTTGATGGGAAGAGAGTCCGGGTGAAGCAGTCCAGCTGAATTTCCTGCACCAGAAAACAGGAGAGTGGGTTCAAAATGACACATCCTGTGACAGAGAAGGTGGAAGCCATGGATGAGAACTCCGCTCACCTCCCCAGACAAATGCTCTGGTCTGTGTTGTGGGTTTCCTTCCATCTGTCTCTTCTTGAGGCAGAAAAATACATGCTCCCTTTGTCTAAGACCAGTCTGCAGTCTGTGCCCTGGGCCCCTGCTGCCCCTGCTGCCCCGTAGAGGGCCCCCTGGTTGTCTCTCCAGCACCTTCAGCCTCTCCTCTCCCCACCTCTCCTGTGTGTACAGGTCGCCCTCTTCCCCAAAGACTGAAACAAATCTCTGAGCAAAAAGGCCTTCTACCTCATTGTCCTCCACATTCACGTTTTGAAACGGTGTCCTCCACTGTCATCTCCATTCCTTACCTTGTATTCACTAAAAAATGAATATTCTTTTCTGTGTTTACATTTCTTTATTCCTTGCTCTTTTCTTGATTTGCGTGGCCGGTTCTCTTGTATCACTTTTCTAGTGGGCGGGTCACCAGCTGAATGTAGAGGTCTTGAACTTACCGGTGGTCTGTTGCAGGGAGAGGTTGAGGAGCTGGTGGCAGAGCAGCTTCGGCTCGAGGCCTGCGTGGAGCCCTTCATTGGAACTCCGTGTGCCAAGCTCAGCACCGGCCTCCTTGCTGTTGGACCCTTAGGGTTGTCTCTCTGTTTCACCATCACCTCAGCCCTGCGACATTCACCAGCTGCCCCTTAACCTTTCTCTGACAACCTTGTCCTCTTAGTGAAGAGCAGCTCACACATTACCCCATCAGCATCACCTGAGGAACTCATATAAAAAGCAAATTCCCTGGAACCATCCCAGAGCTACAGGTCACAATCCTTGAAGTGAGCCTTCGAAACCTGTAGTGCAAGTGATTCTGATGCACACTGACTTCTGAGAGCTGCCGGAGGCACCTAGACTCCCTGATTCTACTGTGTGTTTGTGCGCACGACCGTGTGAATATATGCCATTCTGTATCAGATCTCCTTCCAGTTGTGCCCTCTCTCTGGCATCCCAAGCTGGATTTGTCTGCACTCTGGGAACATGCGCCACAGGGAAGGTTGTGCCTCCAGGCTCTTGTTGATATCAAGCTAAAGATGCAACTGTTGATACACTCAATAGAAGATAAAATTATTCCCACCTCATGTGTTCCCTCGCCACAACTGCCTCCTTCTGTGACCTCTGGATTTCTAAAACAAGCCAGATATCTGTAGCTGCCAGTGCTCTCACTGCAACTCCCCAGCCCCCCATGGTAATAAGGGGTGAGTGACAGCCGGCCCTGCTTTACCCCAGACCCCAAGGCCCAGGAGCACTCTTGTTTCCTGGCTTCACCCATGAGGACTTGGGGACTGGCACAGAAGCTTAAAGCAGGGCCATGCCACTCTTGGAAATCCCATGGGGATGCCCTAAGTCAGCAACCCAGCAGGTGAGAGAAGAATGGAGAAGACTCTTTCCCATTTTTTACGAGGTCAAAGACCCTAATTTCTCCACCTCTTCCCAGATCCTAAATAGAGCAGAAGACATGCATGAAGTACAGCCTGGCTCTCTATCCCTCTTCTTGCCAAGTGTCAGGGTAATGAGGAAGATATATCAGTAAGAGTTCTGATATTTTCTATGCACTCAGACCTAAGCCTTTGCTAATCACTTGGGGTACATGGACCCCTGAACATACACAGTGATGTGCCAGAGGCATTAGAAGCCACAATAGATGACGCATCTTTGTAGAGCATCAGTTTCACTCAGCTATGAGTAACTAAAAATATAGACATGAACACAGCCAGTTACATACTAGGATGCAAAATCCACATGAATTTTTAAGGCCAAACAGGAGGCTTCAGGGGAAGTTGTGTTGCTGGGGGACACTCTGGATCTGGGCCAGATCACCAAGGTTATGGCTTCTTCTGAGGTTGGGGCACATGGTAAAAAATGTTTCCAAAGCAACGTTCTAAGTGAAGGCAATTAGGCCCAATGATGAGAACTGGTTTAAAGAAACTTTGAGCTATTGGTTGGCTGAATGTTAAATAAGAACATCTGTGCTTTACTCTGGGTTTATTCATTCATATTCATTCATCCAAATATCATTCAACAGATATTTACTGAATGCCTACTCCAGTCCAGGCATCATAGAAAATGCTGTAATAATATTTTTGAAAGAGACTTATCTTAGGAGTATGAGACCCAAAGAGAATAAAGGGACAATTATACGTGGAAAGCCAGATTCCTCTATGTCCTCTCTACTTTCACGTGTCCCTGTTTCCCTAATTCTAATGATGGCCACAATGAGGATGAAAAAGGAGAATTACTTTGAAAGTAAAATTGCTAACAGGTGTAAATCGATCTAAATTATGAACATAATTTGTTCCTTCAGGAAATACCGATTGAGTCCCCTGTGCAGGCCAGGACTTGTGCTGGGTACAGTGGAAAGGACATAGTTGGTCCCAGCAAGAGCCTGACCGCAAAGACAAGATTAGTAAAGAGACAGGAGATATATAAATATGATTGCCTCAGGGTGCAGATGGAGTGATCAGAGGGCGTAAAACACTAGGTGCTATGAGACTTCTGAAAGAGAGAGACGACCTACACTGTACAACCATTGTGGTTAATCCTTATTCTCCGAAGATTTCACACTGTTTATTTAAAATACTATAAGAAGAACGCAAGCTGTACCATGAAGGGCTGAGAACAAGATGGTGCCTCAACTGCCATCATTGATAATGTCTGATCAGCTCAGACGTGTGACCGTGATGAGCCTGTCCTGCCTGCCTGAGACAAGGCGCTAACCCAGTCTAAGAAGCATGAACCAGTTCAGGCATTACACGTGTCTGTGTGTTGTGTCAATGTAGTTGGAAATAAACTTGGGAAGTCCAGGCCCATTGAATTAAACCACCAGTGCTGAAAAGAAATAGAGGTGTAAATATCTGGTGAGTCAGTTGGCTAGAATGGTAAAGGTGGAGACCAAGAAGGTGCACCATATACATATGGGCCCTCTCCTCCTCTTATTTCCCCTCCATGACTGTTCTCCAGCCAGAAGCATCTGGTAAGCCTTTGCCTTTCCTTGGCCCTAGAGAGAGCCCAGAGGAAGAGAGCACGTGTAGATGAGCCCATGGTCATACTTGAGAGAGAACTCCCCTACACACCTACTGGTGATGGCCTCATTGCCATCTCTGAATCCAGAGGGCAAATTATCAGCAGTGCTCTTTAAAAAGGGGCTAGAGAACAAAAGCAGGAAATCATACTGCCATTTGGTCTGAAGGGAAGTTGTATTCGTCTACTAGGGTGGCTGTAACAAAATACCATAGACTAGGTGGCTTAAACAACAGAAGTTTATTGTCTCACAGTTCTGAAGGCCAGAGGTCCAAGATCAAGGTGTCAGCAGGACCGCTTTCTTCTGAGGCCTCTCTTGGTTTGTAGATGGGCATCTTCTCCTTGAATCCTCACATGGTCCTCCCTCTGTTCCTGTCTAATCTCTTCCTCTTAAAAGGACACCAGTCATATTGGATTAGGCCTACCCCAATTACCTTATGTTGACTTGATTAGCTCTTTAAAGACCCTATCTCCAAACACAGCCACATTCCACAGTACTGGGGGTTAGGATGTCAACCTATGAATTTCGGGAGAGGGTACAATTCAGCCCATTAAAAAAAGTATTTTCTTAACTTTGTTAAAATGAAGCAATGGGAGAAAAGTGAACCAACCAGTTCACTGTGTGGAATGTCATAAAGGTTTTTCCAGGGCCTGGGTGAAGGACGAGAAGATTGACCCCACTCAGCCACTTTAAGCCAGGACTCCAGAAGTGACCAGCTCTTACCAAAAGCCTTCTCTATAGCAGGATAGTGTTATGGACTGAATGTTTGTGTCTACCCCAAAATTCTAACACCCCATGTGACGGTGTCAGAAGGCGGGGCCTCTGAGAAGTAATTAGGTCATGGCGGTGGAACCCCCTTAATGGGATTAGTGTCCTTGTAAGAAGAGTTTGCTCTCTCTCTGCTCTCCAGCATGTGAGGACATGAGAAGAAGGTCATCTACAAACCAAGAAGAAGGCTCCCACCAGAACAGAAACTGCCAGAACATTGATCTTGGATTTCTCAGACTCCAGAACTGTGGGAAATACCTGTTATTTAAACTACCCAGTCAATGGTAATATGCTACAGCAGCTCGAGCCGACTAAGACAGATGGTGAGGATTCTAAGAGAGTGATGACCCAGTCACACATGCGAAAAGGAAGAACCTCCTTGATCACATTCTTGCTCTTTGGCCCCATTACCCCGTGGGGTGGAGCCATCTGCTCTCAGCAGCTGTGCAGGGCCCTACAATCTGACCTTGAGGCGGAACTTCTCAGGGGCAGACCCAAATTCTTTCTCTTCTTCCCCAAGAACAAATTCTTATTGCCCCACTGACCCCGGAGCAAGTCCCTTTCTTTAAGATGTGATAATGCTAGGATACTGCAGTCCCGTTTTGAGATATGTCACTGTGGTGGCCCAAATCTCTGAAAGTGGAGGAAGAGGAAGCTCTCGCTGGTCTGGCAGTGGAGGTTTTCCTGGGTGCGGACGCACAAGGAGGCATTTGTAAAGCTGGTAGCAGCTCAGGGAGGCTCTAACCTGGTTTGTGCAAACCCAGTCATTTGGCAGCCCACAAGGAAGCCTAGGAGGAGGGATCTGCTTTGATCTATTATCAAAGAAGATTTTGCATTTACATGGGAATGGCTAATGCTAAAAATATTGCTGTTTGGGAGGAACATGAGCTAATCTATGCCCTAAATTCAGATATTTAAAATGATACTGTGACATTTTGGAACACTCAGCACTAAAACAAACAAACGTAAAACTCCCCGTTTCATTCTTCAGATAAAAACCAAATGAAAAGGCGGGCAAAGTATCAAAGTGCTTATGCAAGTTTCCCGCCTGTCCTCGCATACAGGAGTCCCCTGTGACCCCATGCTCCAATCTGGCCATAGCTGCCCGAAAGCCGGGGAATGCCTCCCCACTCAAGTCCCCTGGCGCAAGGCTCTGTACATGAGGTCTGGGGCCTGGAACCTTATTTTGGAAAGAAGTTTCTTCCACATTCTGCTGCAGCCCAAGGGAATGGGATTCGAGTCAAGAGACTGGGTCCGACAAAGTGCTACACCTCACCAGCTAGGAAAGGTTAGCTTGGATGCATTCTCACCCTGTGAGCTGGACTTCCTCACTTGTAAAATGGGAATAATAGTATTGGACCTTCCTCTCCCCTGACCCACCATGGGGATGTTGTGAGAATCAAACGGAGTAGCGTGGGTGAAGTTACTGGTAAACAATAAAGCATCATCTTGCAGCAGACATTTTTGGTTTTGTCACCTAGCATCTTTTACCTCTCCTTCTAGTGACGATATAATGGTTATACTAGAACTTAATTTCCTCTGGACGACGAACCTCATCTGATTATTAGTCTCTGGGCTACAGGTGGACTTGACCCTTCCCCAAGTCCCAGGAGCTGGGGGTATGGCTTAACATTTAGCCAAGGAAAGCTTGGCACACCCCCAGCCTCCTCCTGTGGTGGATTGGCCCTCAGAATTTTTCCCTGACATCCTCGATTGTGCCATCCTGTATTGCAGAGGCTGTACAGCTAAAAACTACCTTTTCCAGACTCTTCTACAGACAACGATCTGAATGCAAATTATACCAAATTTTCCACTCAAGCTAGATTTGGAAGGCAGAAGTGCAAAAGAGATGGTTTCCCTGTGATTTTTACGTATTCCGTAGGCACACGTGCTCATGGAGACACTTTGTCCTGCAGCAGGGGTCCAACATCTGGTCAATTGTGTCTTGAGTTTGAAAAGCAGTTTGGTGGCGGTGGCAGTGGCAGCGGTGCTCTTTGGCCTCCTGATCCCTGAATCACAAATGTGACATGTGGTCTTGAACTCAATTGCTCTCAGGGTGGCCTCCTGCTTCTCCCACTTTTCTGAGTGTGTCAAGAGTCACAGGTCTCCCCAGAAGGTTAGTTCTGCTGTATTCTGGAAGTCATCTCTGAAGATTCAAGCTGGAACTCATTCCCTTAGACCATCCAACAACTTTGCAAGCACCTGATATTAGAGTTAAGTCCTTCTCTACGTTAAGGACCTAGAGTGGCTTTTGTATTCTGCAAAAGAAACCTTGCCTGGAACAGATGAGATGGGTATTCGGGACCCCATTTGGACCAATGACCAAGTCAGATTACAGATTTTCATTGAAACGGTTGAGGAATAGAGACTCGCTTTCTGCACGTGAGCTTATGAGTCCAGAGCAGCTGGCAGCCACCTTGCTGTCACAACAGAACTTGTGTAAAAAGAACCAGCGTGAGGGGGCCAAGCTAAGAGATGATAGAAGCCTGATCTTGACACTATTTGAGTAGCCGAATCAAGTGATGTGACAAACCTATCCTGGACTTTCCAGTTACTTGAGCCAAGAAATTTCTCCTATCTAAGACAATTGGAGTTGGGATAGTCTGTCATTTGACCCAAACATAATTTATTAGGTGTAATGATAATCACAAGAGAGAAACCACAAAGCAGGACTGGTCAGCTGACTACAGATCACATATTCTCAAGCAGAGCTCCACATCAGAATCACCTTGGAGCATTTCACAAGACACAGGTGAACAAGTCTGGGCTTGGGCTTTTGCGGTCACATGAGGGACACACGTGAGCAACTGGAAAATTCCGTCCGGTGAGGTGGTTCTCTCCTGTACCATTGGAAAGCGTGGCCGCTATGGATCAACTCACGGGGAAGGGGAAGCAAAGAGGTGAATATATACATCTTAAAAACAGTTGAATGTGTTAATTCCAGTTTCAGTTCCTAACATTATTTTTTACCTAATTTTGATTTTCTTCTTTTAGGGTTAAAACACCTGTGCATGAAATTACTCAGGATCGTAACTACCAGATGAGAATACTATCAAGTGAAATATTTCAACCCAGCTTGCAAAAGCCGAAGCAGCTGGGCCATTTTGTAAAAATTGTAATAAATAAGTGAATACATAATCAATCCCTTGAGTGCCAGCTCTTGGTTCTGCGAGCTCCCAGAGTTGTGCTTTTTCATCTCTATTCTATGTCCCCGAAAAGAAAAGCAACGTAGGGAAAAATGTGGACAGACTGTTCTCTGTGACGTCAACCAACAGAAAAAGCTGAACGGCTGATGCTCCTTCCACAAGGCATTTCTGCTGTGGGTTCTGGTGGGTGCGGAGTTGGAATAACCCTTCATCTTCTGGAATAAATGTGAACTATTTAATACCAAAAAGCCTCCTGAGAAGAGAAGGCAAACACGTTGATGTCTGCAGTGTGTGGAAGACACAACGGTGATGGAAACTGCCTCGTGGAGTGCAGGGAACAGCTACAGAACCGAATATTGATCAAGTGTTTCCAAAAGGCCAGGCCAGGGCTTGGGCGGCTAAAGGTGAGCCAGGCACACTCCGCACCGGTTCGAGAAATTGTGTCTACAGAGAAACAGGCTTGCTGCAAGAACCTAATCACTTGGTGGAGGATTTTATCTTTGGAATCTAACAAAAAATTACTTAAAGGCAAATCTAAAGAATAAGATGAGTGATTAAACCAGCTGACTCTAAAGTAAGACTCGTAGAATGGCCCTGAGGTCAGTTCCCAAAGATGATTTCTGCAAATATTGTGAGCATCTGGGAATGTGTGTGAAACCTCCTGAGGTGCCTCTTTGAAGGGCATATCCATTTTATGTATAAGTGCCAGTTCGTCTGTTTTTTGTTTTTGATTTTGGGACCTTTTTTACCTTTTCCTTGCCTCCTCCCACCCCCAAATCACGTGATTCAATGCTTGGTTGATGGAATTTTTTTCTAAGCTGAATTTCCTAAAGCCTTCCTGGGATGTGAATATGTGAATATTTATTAGACCACATAAGCATTAACATTAAGTTATACTGGCCAATCGCCTCCGCCTTGGCATATCCCCTGAAAGTCTACCCCTGGTATTACTGGAGTCTTCTCTGCATGAAATTTTTTTACCAATTTCCCCTCTTGGGACCTTTTGCCTGGTCCCCTCACTGTTGACTGCTGCCCATGAAGCTGCTAGCGACCATTTTGTCCAATATCTCTGGGAGCCTTCCTCCTTGAACCTCTATCTGCCCTCCAGACACGGGAGATGGGCTTTCATCCCATCCCTGTATTGTATTTCATTCTCTGGACCTGAGCCTCCAAAGTTCCCACTGCAAGCAGCTCATTGACCTGCAGCTTTTTTCTGATTCCCCCGCCCCCCGCCCAGCTCCTTCCCAACAGGCTCTGCATTGAAGTGAACGTCACCTCCTCTCTTTATGCAAACAGATCCCTGAGGAGCTGGCTACCAGCTCATGACTCCACGGAACAGTGAATCTCCATCAGGTTTGGCTTCTTCTAAAATAAATATCAGGCAGGGCCTTAAGAAGTATCCCTCCTATCATTTCTCTTGGTTTATGACAGCTAATTTCAAGCCAAAGCTTACATTTAATTAGCAGAATGGGACATGGGCAGGAGGCCACTGCTCTCCATTAAAAGGATTGGGATAGTGTCTGCAGGTGACTGTACAACCGAGACACACCTCAGAGACCCAGGGGGCAGGGATCTTCAACAACTCGGCAAGGCCAGGGGAAATAAAGAGATCACAGATACTGCTTAGAAGGGTTTCTTTTAGGGAGTTACAATGTGGGGGATGCTCACATTCTGCTTGATAAAGGCTGTAATGTTTTAATTCTTTCACAGAAAGAAAAGTCTCTAACTCATAGGGTTATGGGGAGAATTAAACAGTTTCAGATGTGAGTGGCCAAGCCCTCCCTCCTCTTCCTCACCACCCAGCCCTCTTCTCCCAGCAACTTCTTAGAACTGTACACTGATTTTGAATATTTGAAGAAAATAATATATTTATATTAAAATAAGCACGAATATATTACGGAGTAAGATACACAATTTCACATGAATTTTTAAGATAGAACGAGAGACTTGAAAGAAAATTTCATCTCCACTGCTCTGGGGCCTGCATTCACTCTCGTTCGGGATACTTCAGTGGAAAAGTTTGAAAAGTTCTGATGCGGGCTTCTGGGAGGTCCGGAAAGTTTCCTGGCCGAGGACTGATGGGATCTGTCGGAGAAACCGCTCTGAAGGCACCATGGTGAGGTGGGGGGGAATCGAGGTGAGGAATGGAGCTCAGCCCCTGGATAATAGCTATAGACGTGGTCTCTTGGATCCAGAGCCCCCTGCAAGCAAGGGAATCCACATGCCTCTCTCCATAGGTCTACAAGACCCACGTCCCCACAGGAGAGCGAGCCTCAGAGAGATGAGGCGCTCCCACCCACACGGCCTGGATTCAAGCCTAGGCCTGCTGTGGTGAGATTCAGCATCTTTAATATGGTAGGCTCTCAAAGAGTCCCTGTGGCCAGACCCACCTGTGGGAGGCCGTGATGGCTTAGCCACCTAGCTGGGTCAGGAAGCTGCCACAGGGCTCTCTCGGCCCTTGGCTGGCTGCGCCCACCCCAACCCTCGCTCCCACTCCACCCCGTCAGTGACCCTATTCTCTGACAGAATAGACTTGATCATGCCACATCTGACTCCGGGAGAAAGCGACTCCGTGATTTTCCCAGAGGGACACATGGCAATGGATTTCTAGTGGTTGCGGTTGACTCTGAAGGGAAGTGTCTGTTCTCACGCCAGAATGGAGATGAGGCTCATGTAACCCTGACAGCCTGTGCGGAGGAGGAAGGGTGCACACACACCCTCCCCTGCCCCTGGTTGCTAAAGGTGCAAGGGCTTTCAGGAGGCTGAGCCACTCCAAGTGCCCTTGTCTCAGGGAGAGGAACCAAAGGTTCTGACTCATGGCGCTTCTAGGGGACCCTGCCCTGGCCATCGTAGCTGTGGCTTTTTCCCACCAGACCTCTCCCTGCTGCCCAGGAGAGAGTGCTGACTTGGGGACTTAAAGCCTTCTGCTTATTGTCACGGAAGCAAGAGGAGGACAAGGACACTCTCTCCCCTGGTGCGTACTGCGGGTGAACAGCAAATGGCTCCAGCCTTTCTTCCTCGCAGCCTTTGCTTTCTGTTTCAAGTCTGTAGTCTGCGTCTTTGAGTCAGACAAAACATTTTAGAACAGAGTAAGAAACAAGTCCGTTTGCAATAGGAATGTCTTGAATTGTAATAAGCCATTTCTCTCTGTAAGGCAACAACATTGCTTCCAGGTCCCCACTGGACTCTGATATGTCTACACCTGTTTCTCTCTATACTCTGTCCTCTTGTGTGGGAACGTGGTAGATGTGAATTTCCATGGATGTTTAAAAGGCCAAATAGGGTCTTGAGAGGTAATTGGGGCCACACTCTTGGGAGGCCTCAGCAGTGGCTACACCTTACATGCTAACCAATATTTATTTGCTAATCAATGATTATGTGCCAGGCACGGTGACAGGTGCTAGGGATGGAATGTGGAGCAACGTGGACAAAATCTCTGCCCTCTTTAAGCTTAAAATCTTGCGGGGAAGAAAGACAAGTAAAAGTTTCCAATCATATTAAATTGTAAAGGAGAATACTATAAACTTGGCTGAGGGTGAGAGAGCAAGAAACCTTCCCTCCAAGCAGGTAGCATTTAAGATAAGGCCTAAAGGAGTTGGCTATGTGAAATGAGGGCAGAGATGCAGAGAAGGCAGCTCCAAACCAAGGAATCAGTTTATGTGGAAAACCCTGAGGTGAGACAGTGGGGTGTGCTTAAGAGCTCAAGATGTCCAGGATTCTAGAATGGAGGGAACAAGAGAGGGAGTGCGTGGGAGTTTGGGGCAGATGGGCAGAGACTGGGAGGACACGGTTGGCAGTGGACAGTAATTGACAGGTTCTAGGAAAGGAAAAGACACCATCAGATTTGCATTTTTTGAGGGATCACTCTGGCTGATGTAGGGAGAACAGAGTTGGAAAGAAGCAGGAATCAACTCAGGAAGCCCGACGGGCTATTGCAATCATCAGGGTGAGAAATGGTAATGATTTGCCCTGTGGCAGTGGCTGAGAAGGTGGAAAGGTGAGGGTGATTCAACAAGACACTGGGAAGTAACAGGGTGAAAAGGTGGGGCTTGACTGCCTGTGGTGGGTGTGAGAAAGAGGAGAATCTAGGATGACCCCTACTCTGAGGTTTCCCCAGTTAGATATTAATTGCTTCCTGAAATGTTCATTACCCTGCACTGGAAACTTAAGGAGATGCTCTCTGCTTTATGACTGATAGGCTCGATTCAAGGGTGCCATCCGCTAGATTTCAAGTCCACTTAAGAAGGATGAGGGTAGCGGGACACTGGGATGAGGAAGAAGACCAGCAATTCTGTCTCTAATGTGTGAGGAAAGTCAGAGCCCTCCGCAGGGTGCAACCCTCCCCTACTGCCTGCTCCTGCTCATGGCCTTTCTCACTAGCCCTTAACGATAAAAATGGATTTACAGAATTTCCTTGGTGAATGTTCTGCTAAGGAATGGGTGCCATCATATTCTAAAGGCAAGTCACAGCAGCAAGGGCTTGGCACAACTTTCCTCTTGGTGACTGGATCTGGAGCTGCAGGTCAGTGTCATTCACAGCAGGATGGTCTGACATTAGGGGAAATGTCTGTCTGGATTGAAGATGGTGCCAGGGTATGCAGTGTCCTCACCTTCTGATAGACCCCTTTCTATCACTGCTCTTTTTTCCCCCTACTGTCACTTCCTATATCCCAAACAATGGTGCTAAGCGTGGGACAGGGTGATCCTCCCTTTAGCTTAGTCCTCATTCTGCCACAGTCGGGGTGAGTGCTCACAGAGAGCCACATCTGTTAGGAGACTCTTGGTTATAAATACTCTTGGTTGTAAATATCGAATTGGCTCAAACAGTAAGAATATTTATTATATCATGTAATGGAGAGTCCAGAGAGAAGGTGGTCCTCAGGGTTGTTTGTTTCTGCAGCTCAGCACTCAGGTTTTTTCAATCTCTCTGCTCCGCTGTTCGGCACATTAGCTTCATCCTGAGGCTGGTTTTCCTCTAGGATGCAGCACAGCTGCTGGTGGCATTTGAGGCCACCTGCTTCCTTCCAGCAGGAGAGAAGTGCTTCTTCCAGAGGCCCTCCGGGAGAATAAGGAGGAACCTTTTCAGAAGACCCAGGACACCTTGCCTTGCATCCGTGTCCTTCCAGAACCAATCTTTGGCGAGAAGATCGGGCTTGCTCAGTTCAGCTGAGACTGATCAGAGGATAGGGTCACCGTGACTTGAGTCACAGGGCTGTGTGTGGAATAGTGGGTATCTGGATGGAGTTGGGGATTCTTTTAGGAAAGAACCAGGAAAAAAGAGATGTCAGGTAAACAATTAGCAGGGTCCATCATAAGCTCTGGCTGGAACAGGTACTACCAGAGCTGCAGGAAAAGAGAGTTGTGAGTTTTTAAAAACATTTTATTATGGAAATTTTCCAACATATAGAAGTAGACAAAACAGTGTAACAAAACCCCATGTACGTGTTGCCAAGCCTGTATCAATGATCAACTCGGGGCCTCTTTCATCTGTTTTCCTACCTGCTTTCCTGCTCTAATTCACTATGAAGCAAATTCCAGATATTGTATCATTTCATCCTAAATTATTTCAGCAAGGAAAAACAAGTACATTTTAATAATAATAATATTTTTTAAAAAGCCCAAACCATATCATCATCTCACCTTAAAAAATAATTAGCAATAATTCCTTAACATCATCAAATATCTAGACAGTATTCATATTCCCAATTGTCTTATATGTGACCAAAATTTTTCTTGCAGTTTTTTCAAAGGTAAGTTCTTAGAGATCAGCCAGCCTTCTTATCTTTTTACAAGATAAGGAAACCGAGATCTAGAGAAATTAAATAACTTACCCCAGGACCCTCAGATTTTATTTTATTTATTGGTAATTCTATCCTGCCTCTTTTCATGATGTATTTGAGGCAGGTGATTACATTGTGGAAGACCCGACAATTTACTTATTCATTTAGTAACTATTGGTTGAGCATCAGCTCTGTGCAAGGCACTTAATGAGGCTAGCGGTCAGCATCACTTGGATTTGTGGTCAGAGGAACTGAGCTTCGGCTTCTAGGGCTTCTGCCCATGACATTCAGTAAATCTTCCCACCCATCTGCCATGCGGCCTGCAATCCCCTGGAGAGGCACTCTTGGATTAGGGAGTTGTCTTGAGAGGCCTTTATCAATATTCACATATATTACTACGTGGACAGCTGTTCTTTGGGCTGCCCACATTGAATACTCTTCTTATCCTAAAATAGGAAGAATCTTAAAATAGGAAAAAGACCTTCACTTTCCACTACAGAAATGAAATTTATGGATGGTCTTTTCCTCACCTCCAGAAAGTTGGCAAGAGACACAGGACCTGATGCTGCAACCAAATGTTATAGTCCGAGCCACCTAAAGATGGCCCGCAGGTGCTGCAGCCAACTTGAATCCCAGGGAGCAATGCCAAGTGTCCAGAGTCACCAGAGGCAGCAACAGAGAAGACATTCCCAGGAGTCACCTCTGCCCATGCTGTGAGCAATTGCCCATCCTTTCGGTAAGTGATTTTTCTGCTTAAGTACCTAGGGTCACTGCCTGCTCTGGGCAGCCAACATCTCTGACTAAGAGAGTCGGTTGAGAATAAGAATTTATTAACACAGTCTTTACAATATTTTTTTTCTGATTGACTTATGAAATTAAATATTTGCCATCTATTAGGAAACAAAGCAGAGCACAGGATAGGAAAATTTTGATGGGCACTGCCGGGGAACATGAGAGGTTCAGAATCCACTGCAAGGACCCGAAGTCCAATATGTTGGCCCAGGATGCTGGGTGACTGGAGGTTGTGCAGAACCCCCACCTCCTTTCCAAATCTGCTGAGGGATGACCCTGAAGAACAGGTCAATGTTTCACAAAGGTCTACGCTAGTGTATAGAAGGAGGTGATACATGGTTATGAAGAAATTCACTCCTCTCATACCAGCTCATTATTTTTCAGCTGGAGCTATGGCTTGGTGCCCTCAGAGAGAGATGGGTAGGATGGAATTGGGGATTCTAGCTGGCTGCTAGGAATGCTGTTCCTTTCTGCATCTGAGAGAGCTGGGAGGACCTATGCTGTGCTCACTCCCTGGTGTGAGGCAGGAGCAGGCAGTGTCTAGTCAGGCCCTGGGCTCAGCTCTCACAGGAAGCAGCTCTGCTCCTCCTGGCAGTTCTGTCTACTCTCTAGTGGGGGTGTCTGTAAGCCTGGTCTTGGGTCCACAGCTCAAGGGACCGGGCTCAAAATGCCATGGCCCTGGGCTTCTCCCATGTGCTCTTCCACCTTTTGAATCAAAATGAAGCAAGACCATCAGCTTGCTGGACAGAACACCCACTGCTCTTCTAGACTTATGCAGAAAGTTGCTTAATGAACTCCAAAACAATTACTCACAAAAACTAGATTTCCTACATTGAGTCCGTGGTTTCCTGTCCTTCAGAAGTTGCTTCCTGCCCTCTCTTCCCATGCCTCTCACCACCCATGTGTCTTCCCGGGCTCAGGGGCCCCTCCTTCCCTTGACCTCCTCTCTCCTTATTCTTGCCCTACTTTCTCTTCCCTTCACTCTGCGCTGTAAGATTTATCTTCTTCCTAACACATGCCCTTGTGTTCATGATTGTTTGCTTTCTCAAAATATTTCCACTTTCAAGGGAGTTTTGTGGCCATCCCTGGCTCTTTCTCCTGCTGGATTGTCAGCTCTAAAGGCATACCTATCTTTGGCTGTCACTCCATTTCTCCCCAATCCAGCGCTGTTATGATTGAATTATATCCCCCTAAAAAAAGTACGTTGAAGTCCTAATCCACAGTATCTCAAAATGTGATGTTATTTGGAAATAGTCATTGCAGATGTAATTAGTTAAGATTAGGTTGTACTGCAGTAGGATGGGCCCCTACTTATAAGGATCCAATCTAATATAACTTGTGTCCCTATAAGATGACAAGCATGTGATGATAAAGGCAAAGATTGGAGTGATACAGCTGCAAGCCAAATCACACCAAAGATTGTCAGCAACCACCAAAAGTTAGGAAAAGACAAAAAAAGGAGTCTGCTATAGGTTTCCAAGGGAGCATGACCCTGCTAACACCTTGAGCTTGGACTTCTAGCCTACAGAACTGTGAGACAATAAATATCTATTGTACGAAGCCATCCAGTTTGCAATACTTTGTTACAGTAGCCCCAGGAAATTAATACAAAAGCCATCAAGCAGGTTCCAGGGAGGGTTGGAGAAGGTTCTTAGAGTTTAGAGAAAGGACTTGGAGTTTAGAAAAATGGCTTGGCGTTCAGAGAAAGGAGATGTCAGCACTGAGGAAGAGAGAGAATGGTTGGTGCTTGTCAGGGAACCTAGAAGTAGGCCTTGAAGGAAGAGAAGTGGAAGGGCATCTAATGGGGGTGGGCGGCAGTGTGAGCAGAATTGCGAGCTTGGGCACAGACATGCATGTAAAAGAAAGTCAGCCCCTGGTTGTACATGAGTGGAGAGTGCAAGAGGCAGCTAATAATTCCAGGGCAGACAGTACCAAAATGGATAGGAACAAACGTGTCCTGATGCCAAGAGAGATGCGGAAGGGCTGGGTACTGAGTTAAAGAGGGAAACACCAGCCTTCTTCTGCTTGGATAAATAACACCTTTATAGTTTGGTAATGGGTACTTCAAATGAAGTACAGTGACAGAGGAAATATAACATCAGTCAAGTTATCATTAAAAATACCAGAAGGCTGTCATTGGCAGCGTTGGACCAGAAATTCAATTTCCCTGAGGAACTGACATCACCTGCTGTGGGCGGAGAGGCCTCTTAGTTTCTGCCTGGTTTGTCCTTCTTTCTTCTCTGGCATCTGCAGGGTGAGATGAGCTCTTTAAGTAGTTGATCAAGGGAGACCCACTGAAAGCTTGCCTCAGTACACCTTCCCACATGGCCTTTTAGAGAAAGAACAGTGTAAGTTTAATGAAGAGGATGTGATGGGGGAAGAAAACCAACAGCGTTTGAATGATCTGTGACAGTGTTAATATTGAATCGACTTCCAAAAAGAGATGAGCATGCGCCACCAAGGTTAATGTGATGGAATAAATGGAGACAAGTCTTGGAAGCCATTAAACCAATCATGTTCACAGTAGGTGATTGCTTTTCTTTATTATGACAACTATAGGCAAATTAGTAACATGCTACAGATTTTTTTAATTGATGTTTTTGATGTCACCCCAAGGCAGAAAATTAGAGAATATACATTGTTGGCTTAAGCATCTTTCACTAAATATCACCAAGATGGCATTCCCTTTGGCAAACGAAGTACCTTTACTTTCCCAGACTTATCCATCTTCATTTTCAATTCAACTTGTTCAGCTTCTGTGCAACTCTGGGTCCCTTTTGCTTTCCCCCTGGGACAGACTCCACCTAGACACTCATTTGATCATGAGGTGTTTAATTACTGCCACTTTTGCCACTTACTGGCAGTCTCGGGCCCCTCCTATGTGAGAAAGTGGGCCAAATATTATATCTACTTTGTCGTCCAAATCTTTTATGACTCTGCAAGTAGACAGAGATGGAGTTCTTAAATGGGGTCTGTGGTGAGGTTGAGAGGCTTATCTGCTAAGCCACCTGAAAATGTGCATAGACTGCTTAGCGCAGTGCCTGGCATGGAGCGTCAATTCATAAACACCTGCTACCTTCCTGAGACAACCAAAAATAGTGAAGGAATGAGAGTATATCGTAGAGACACATTGTACACAGATGTAGACTTACAAAAATACAACTACAAATTGCTGGACCAAGAGAGAGGGGCAGGGGAAGATTTTTAAATGGCCATTTAAATGCTCTCTGTGCTTCTACCCATGAGTCCATTAGTGATAATTTGCTCCAGTGGGAGGGAGACATGAGAGATAGCCTTCATCTCTGCTCTGCCCTCGGGGTCACAGCTCCCTCCTACCTCTCACAGTATGGGAGCCCACATACTAAGTATGAAAAAATATGCTTGTCATGCAGTATAGTTCTCAGATGTAAGCCAAATACACATATAGTATTTGACCAAAGAAACACTGATTTATCTTGAGTTGGCTAGAATTAAAAAGAGGATTTCGTATTGGACATTTTGAGAGATGGCATTTTGGTCTCTGATGTGGACATGAATACTGCCCTGGAGCTGCAGTCAGAGGCCAGTTTCAGAGACGTTAAGAGTAATTGTGACTACGTGCAATTGTCATCTCATAAGCAACCCCCAAGTCAGACATTACAGCACCTTATTAATCAGCCCTTAGTTACTTAGGGCTGATTAATAAAGCACTGAGTCAGCCCCTCTCAGCCCCTAATGAACTGTGATTCTCCAAACCCATCTCTACTGTATATTCCATCTGAAGTAATTAGATGGAAGGAGAGGAGGGGGTGATGAGAGGAGGGAAGTTTTGGAGCAGAATCAACTGGGAAAAAAAGAATTAGGTATTGTCTCGTCGATTCTTCCCAAGTCCTGGAAGAAAGCAGCCCTGTGTTTGGCCTTTTCCACTTGGAACAGGCTTAAAAATTCCAAGCAAGAGAACTGAACTTCTGTGGAAGAAACCCAGGCACCAGTTCCATATTAATGACAAACGAGCCTTGGAGTGCAGGCCAGAGGCCTGTGGCAATGATGCTAACAGGGCCACCCTGCCTCAGCCCCAGGGGCACCAGGAAATGGTCCTCATGTTTACTCCTTGGCGGGTTTCAATGGAAACTTCCACAGCAGCAGCAGCAGGCAACTAACTGGGTGCCAAGCCCAGTTTCCTTCTTCCTATGGTGGCTGTCTTCAAACTGAAATTCAAGTACACCTGAGGGTCCACCTGCTTTTCAAGGGGGTAAACATCCATGAAAGACCTAAAGAGAATCTGCTTCCAGAGTCTTAATTTCCAAGTATAGATTTCCAAAGTGGCGTCATAAAAGTTCCTGTGTCCCCCTCACCCATCGTAATCTCACTATGGAGCTTTGCTCTGGGGTGTAAAAACCTCCTCAAGCCAAAAAAGGGGAGATTGATATGTTGGTTTCTGGGGAGCTTCTTTAATGATTCATCAAGGCATCTTCATCCCTTAGGGCTTCCTGTCTTTCCTGTCTTGTACGTATTTCTGTTAAGGGTGAAGACGGCCCACGCAGAGATGCTCTGAATTTAGAACAACTAAAGCAGGATAGGTTAGGGGTGCTAAATTTTTTTTTTACAGAATTTCTTTGAGATTCAGTATGCATTATTCAATAATTAAACCTATCTTATGAAACCATCACATGAAATATTTATTCTAATTATAGTTAGTTCTCATCTTATAAAATGTTTAATCTTTTATAACTCCTAACAAAAATAAACTTTTAAACTGAAGATGAAGCATTTAGATGCCAATTTTAATTTTTGCAAGAAGGTATGTATTTTTTTTTTTTTTTAAAAACTGTTTTAAGAAGTACATGGGTAAAAATGTTTGGAGACCACTGACCAAAGGCATCTCAAGCTTTCCATCCTCATCCCATTCATGTAAGCTCCTCTCATGTTCTGGAGCTGTGCTGTCCAATATGTAGCCACTAGCCACATGTGGCTAGTGCAGTTGAGTAATTAAATTTTTGAAATGTGGCTAGTGCAATTAAGTAATTAAATTTTAATTTAGTTTAATTTAACTTTTAAGAGCCATGTGTGGCTGGTGGCTACTATATTGGACAGTGCAGTTAGAGTATATTTCCATCATCACAGAAAGTTCTATTGAAAAGCAGTGGTCTAGAGTATCCTGGGAACTGACATGGCCTCTATGGGCAGATATAGCTCCAGGCAAAGCTGTGATATGGTAAAAAATATTTAATTTTTTGAAAAGGTAGTTCAAGCACATGATGCAAAATTCAAAAGATATAAAATGGCTTATAGGGTCATTGCTTCCCCCCAGTCCCCAGTGTCTCCCCTTACCAGTCTCTTGTGATTTCCTCCAAAGACATTCTGCTCAGAATGTCTCCATGGCAGTTTTAAAACACAGCCACAAGTATTCTTTGACATTTCTTCCACTAAGAGGCGAGGTTTAAGCCCCCTCTCCTTGAGTCTGGGTGAGCCTTTGACTACTTTAACCATTACGATGTGGAGACACTATGTGACTTCTTAACCTAAGTCCTAAAAGTCCATACAGCTTCCACCTTGTTTGCTGGAACGCTCACTCTCTGAAATCCGAGCTGTGATGTGAGAAGTCTACCTGTCCTATGACCACAATGTTGGAGAGACCACATGCAAGCATATGGGTCTACGCTCCCAAGTAGGCCACATACTTTTAGCCACAAAAGCCAAGGCATCAGACTCAGAGTGAAGAAGCCATTTTGATTGGTTACCTGTAACTCATGAGTGAGGCTTTGCTGGTGACATAACACAATGGGAGGATAGGAGGAGGGGAAATGCACATGAGGTAAGTGCGGGAAAGCAATTGAAAATGTTTGAAATCGAAGACAATAAAAATAGCTGTATTATTTAGAAGTATGGATATAAACTACAGAAGAAACAAATGGGAGGTACTAAAGTGTGTGTGTGTGTGTGTGTGTGTGAATGATATAATAGAGAGGGAGACACTGATGGGGGAGGACTAAATGAACGTGGGGAGTCCACTCAGAGCACTAGTAGACTGATGTCCTTTGATGGGGGACAGACACACCTAACCAAAAGAGGAAAAAGAGGCCAACAAACGTAAATGTGTAGATTTAAGGTGGGAAAATGAGAGAGTTCGCATCTGACAGCTTCTCCTTTCTCAGTGAAAAATGAGGCAATTTCATCAGCGTAGAGTAAGAAGGAGGAAGGGGTGTGGGAGTTTTAAAGATTTAAAAAGTGTGAAAAGTCACCTTAAAAAATATGAATGTTGGTTTACCAGAAAAACACAATTACATTGCCCAGCAGTTTTGAGTACCCCTTTGAGGTCTGTGATCATGAACTTAAAGTGAAAACAGTCTGCTTACATGGCTTTTCTCTAGTAACATTAAATTACTTGAGTGCAAGTATGGAGAAATTGATGGTTGAATCCATTTAGTGTTTTGTTGGTTCTGTATTAGAAGATAAGAGAATTCTGAAGATGAGCATTTTTGAAGGGAGTATTTATGGTGATTGACCACGAACCTTAAGCTAAACAAGGAGAGTGAATACTGGAGGTAGCTGGTGAATAGTAAAAAGTGTGGGGCCAGTAGAGGAAAGAGCTCCGCGGAATTGAAGAATTGTTGCAGTGGACACTTGAGCAAGTACACTGAAGGAGAGGAAGCTGTGGAAGACAGTGGGCATTTGGGCTCTCAGAGGTCTGATTGTTTCTGGTGGTGACAAGGTTCAAACTATGACTCGGAGGTGGAATGGAAGAAGAGAAGGTCATTAGAGAGAAGGGCAAGGGAACCGAGAAGCCAAGGTGCTGGATGAGACATCAGTGTGGTTAACCTCACTGAGGTTGACAAAAGAAGTTATGCAGGGAAGAAGATGGAGATCTAGGGGTACTGCCCTCAGCGAATGAAGACATGTGATCTAGAGGTAGAGTCAGACAGCAAGACACTTCCAGGCAGGGGCTTTGTAAGAGGGAAAAGGAGTTTTGGTCTGGGAGCAAAGTGGAGAACAAGCAGGCACCAACGCTACTTCCTGGCCTTGAACTTGATGGACTCTAAGAGATCAAACAGGCTCTGCCAGAAAGAGCTATAGGAGCACAGTGTTCTCAGGACCAGCCTGGCTCTAATTAAGGCAAGGAGGAACAGGGAAGGCTATTACAGGCTGAGAATGTGTAAGAATTTTAGATCAGAGAAGTAGCAGTGATTCCAGAAGACACAATGGAAATGTTCGGGAGGAAATGGAGGTCAAATGGAAATTGGGACAAATCAGGTGATGAGCGAGGCAGGAAAAGGAGGCATGTCCAGGTGATGATGGATGGCTGGAAAGGTCCGCTCTTCTGGTGATGAGGAGAATGAAAATCAGATTGTGTCGCTCCCCTGTTTAAAACCCTTCAGTGGCATTCCATCACCCTTAAAATATAACTGAACTGCTTACAAGGCCCCACAAGGCTCTCCATCAGTGATCCTTAAAGTATGGTCCCTGGACCAGCAGCATCAGTATCACCTGGAACTTGTCAGAAATGCAAATTCATGGGCCCCACCCCAGAGCTACTGAATCAGGAATTCTGGGGATGGGACTCAGTAATCTGTGTTTAACAAGCCCTCCTCCAGGTGATTCCAATGCACATTAAGTTGAAGAACCATGGGTGCATATAATCAGGCCCTTCCCTACCTCTCTGACGTCTGAGTTTCCTAATTTGGTAAGCTTTAGCCACCCCGGCCTTCTTTCTTTCTGTTTTCAAGCTTGTACTCTCTTCGGAGCCTTTGCTGTAGCTGCATCATCTGCCTGAAATATTCCTGCCCCAGACTGTCATGTTGTCCCCTCTCTCTCACCGTGCAGGTCTCTGCTCAGACAGACCCTCCCTTGTATCTCGCCCCAAACTTCCAGTCATTTTCTAATCTATGACTCTCTTATTTCTTCAAGCATTTACCACTTGCTGAAATCTTTTATTTTAAACTTGCTAATGTTTGTCTCCCCAACTAGAATATAAACCACCTGAGAACTGGGAACTTCCCTACTTTTTAACCACTGTGTCCTCAGTGCCTCGAACAGAGCCTGTGGTATATGATGGGGTACTCGGCAATTACTTATTGGGCCGATGAGAAATGAGGGGATGAATCTTGATATTTCCTAAGCTTTGATATACAAGTGATACAAATCACTTGGGAATCTGTTCTAATGGCGATTCTGCTTTGGTGGGTCTAGGGTAGGACCCCAGATTCCGTGTTTCTAACAAGTTCTCAGTGGCTGGTTCAGAAAGCTCACTTTGAGGAGCCAAGTCTTAGAGCGAGCCCTTGGGTCTGTCTCTTGTAGTCTCAGGTACTTGATAGGTTGGTGGCTTCTAGGCACATCCTGAACATCCAATAACATCTGTGATGATTCTATTTGAAATATTTCTGGCCAGGAACAATAGTAGTTTTCCTGAACCAACTCTACTTGGGGAGGAGAGATGTTTGAACTCTTTTCAAAGATTACAGAAGAATACAAAGAAACTAAGAGGCTGTTGCTTTTAAAGGAGCCCCGTTTTGTTGAGAACAACTCAGTAAAAGCCAACTTCCAATTTTTCCAGATTGATAAAGAAATAAGCATCTAGATAATTGCAATCTGTGGCAAATCTGCTAAGTATAAAGAAAGGAATTGTTTAAATCTGCTCCCAACCAGATTTATTTGCTAGGAAAGTGGACAAGAAGCAGCTGAGTTCATTTAAAAAAAAAAAAAACAAATTATGAGCTCCTCAAGGAATTGACCATTCCCATTTGATACCCCAGTGCTGAGTGTCTAGCATGTACTAGGTTTAATAGTTTGCTGAGTTGAGTGTCCACTTGTTTTTGTTTTCTCTTATTGCTATGATTTCAGACCCTCTTCCCATTTAACATAAATGACTGACTATAAATCTCTACCCATTTTGCTTTTCTACTATTTGCCAATCAAATGTAAGAACATATATATATCGTGAAAAAATTTTATAAAGATTTTTCACATTTTGTAAATTGTAAATTTTAAAGGTGCTGGGATATTTAAAACTATTTGACCATCTCTGCCTTAAGGCAACATATAACCAATTTAATTCTCCACCATTTAGTAGGCTTCCAGCCACTAATAACATAACCCTGACTCAAACTGAAATGAGTGATAGAGAAATGTATCATTCCATGTGATAGGAAGGCCAGAGCACACCTTCAGGGCTGGTAGATTCACTGGCCCACTAGTTGGCTCAAATTGGTGGCAAGACAGCTGCAGAGGTTACAGACATCATTCCTAGATGTGCTGAGTCCAGAAGAAGGAGAGGGATAGAAGAACTCTTTCTTCCTGTGGCTCTCACAGGAGCAAAGAACTGTCCCAGATGGTCCCCAGGTTTCCCTCTGATTTGGCCAGAGTTAGGACATGTCCACTCTTGGACCAATCACTTGCAAGGGGAATAGAATTTCCACGACAACTTGGATGAATCAGGATCTACCCCTAGATGTGGGGGTGAGACACATGCTACACGTGGGTGAGGCAGGCACCCATAATAGACAGGCTTCAGGCAGGAAATGAGGGGCTCATGAAAACTGGGTAATGTGAGAAGAGTTTAATAGTGGGCTATTTACAAAGGTGTGAGACAGATAGGGAAACCACAAAAAATACCAGTGGCACCCCATCCGCCCCAGGGCAAGTCACAATGGGGATACCAATACCACCTGTATTCGTTTCCTGTGGTTATTGTAACAAATTATTATAAGCAAGGTAACTTTACAGCAGAAATTTATTCTCCTTTGGTTCTTGAGGGCAGAAGTCAGGAACTCCGTCTGGATGCTCTAGGAAAGAATCCGTTCTTTGCCTCTTCTGACCTCTGGTGGCTGTTGGCATTCCTTGACTTGTGGCCGGGCTGTATCACTCTAATTCTGCCTCCATGATCACATTGCCTCCTTCTCTTCTGTCTGTCAAATTTCCCTTTACTGCTAAGGACACTCGTCGTTGGATT
>NW_011888783.1:35812707-35861091 GCF_000151845.1 Pteropus vampyrus | reverse complement strand
TACTAGGTTTAATAGTTTGCTGAGTTGAGTGTCCACTTGTTTTTGTTTTCTCTTATTGCTATGATTTCAGACCCTCTTCCCATTTAACATAAATGACTGACTATAAATCTCTACCCATTTTGCTTTTCTACTATTTGCCAATCAAATGTAAGAACATATATATATCGTGAAAAAATTTTATAAAGATTTTTCACATTTTGTAAATTGTAAATTTTAAAGGTGCTGGGATATTTAAAACTATTTGACCATCTCTGCCTTAAGGCAACATATAACCAATTTAATTCTCCACCATTTAGTAGGCTTCCAGCCACTAATAACATAACCCTGACTCAAACTGAAATGAGTGATAGAGAAATGTATCATTCCATGTGATAGGAAGGCCAGAGCACACCTTCAGGGCTGGTAGATTCACTGGCCCACTAGTTGGCTCAAATTGGTGGCAAGACAGCTGCAGAGGTTACAGACATCATTCCTAGATGTGCTGAGTCCAGAAGAAGGAGAGGGATAGAAGAACTCTTTCTTCCTGTGGCTCTCACAGGAGCAAAGAACTGTCCCAGATGGTCCCCAGGTTTCCCTCTGATTTGGCCAGAGTTAGGACATGTCCACTCTTGGACCAATCACTTGCAAGGGGAATAGAATTTCCACGACAACTTGGATGAATCAGGATCTACCCCTAGATGTGGGGGTGAGACACATGCTACACGTGGGTGAGGCAGGCACCCATAATAGACAGGCTTCAGGCAGGAAATGAGGGGCTCATGAAAACTGGGTAATGTGAGAAGAGTTTAATAGTGGGCTATTTACAAAGGTGTGAGACAGGGAAACCACAAAAAATACCAGTGGCACCCCATCCGCCCCAGGGCAAGTCACAATGGGGATACCAATACCACCTGTATTCGTTTCCTGTGGTTACTGTAACAAATTATTATAAGCAAGGTAACTTTACAGCAGAAATTTATTCTCCTTTGGTTCTTGAGGGCAGAAGTCAGGAACTCCGTCTGGATGCTCTAGGAAAGAATCCGTTCTTTGCCTCTTCTGACCTCTGGTGGCTGTTGGCATTCCTTGACTTGTGGCCGGGCTGTATCACTCTAATTCTGCCTCCATGATCACATTGCCTCCTTCTCTTCTGTCTGTCAAATTTCCCTTTACTGCTAAGGACACTCGTCGTTGGATTTAGGGCCTATTTGAATAATCCAGAATTGTCTCATTTCAAAATCCTAAACTTAATTACACCTTCAGAGACCCTTTTTTCAAACAAGGCCACACTTACAGATCTGGGGATGAGGATTGGATGTGTCTTTTGGTCTGCGTGGGTGGGGTGGGGAGAACCCAAAGTCACAGAGAGTTGTGTGGAGAGGGCCTTTTGAAGGAGCCACAGCCTTTAAAAGAAAGACACAGCTAGCCCACTAAGAGGAAGCTGGAAGAACCAATACCAGGCCTTATGCCCCTTTCTCCCTTTGATTTCCTGCTGGCGTCTCCTTTTAGCCAAACCCAACCAGAGCTTTTGATGTAGTCCATAAAGGTCAACTTCTGGGCCCCAAACTGAGGAAGAGAGAAGTGGAGAGTGGGTCTGGAAGACAACATGAAAGATACAGAGCATGGCATGGACCAAACTGAGACTCCTGTGGAGAGGAAGGAAGAGTGGGTGGTCTTAGGCAAGTAACAGTGTCCACCAAGCCCCTGACTTGCTTGTCCACAGCTCACTGACTTGGACACTTTATATCAGTTTAAACGAAACCCAAGCTACCATTTAAGTAAACAGTGACTGTCCTCTTTGTTTACAAAAGCAAAAAATGTTGATTATAGACAATTTGGAAAATATAGAAAAACACAAAGAAACTAAGTATCACCTACAATGCTACTACACAGAGATAACCAATGTTGATGTGTTGGCATACTTCCAGTATACCACACTTCCAGGGTGTGCATGTATACGTGTGCGTATTCAACAAAATCAGTAGAATCTGTATGTACTGTTTGTAGTACTAGCTTATTTTCACTTAAAAATATATCACAAGAGTTTCCATATATTTTTAAATATTCTTAAACAATAGCATGATTTTTAATGGTGATGAAATATATATGTATTATGTAGAACATATCACATGTAGTATACATAACATTTATATCCTATATTTGTCTATGTCTTCAGGTTTTGAAATTACCTGGCCCCTGCGGAGGTCAAGATGTCAGCACTGACAGTGTCTTGTCTTCCCATCGGTCCCACCAGATGCCTGGCTCAGCAGCTCAAATGCCCAGAGACAGCTTCTTCTCCTCAGCTTCTTCTCTGAGGCTGGGCTGACTGCTCAACTTTGAGCTTCTAGTCTTCCTTTCTCTCTTCTGCCCTGCTTTCCCCTGAAATGGTTCCCAGGAGATTTCATGTGCCCACAAAATTCTCTCACTGAGGAGCACCCAAGTCCTAGAACACTCCTTAACTGGGTACAAAATAATGAACTCGAGGCTTCCCCATTTATCTTTATAACTCTGTCCATCCCTGCCAGTTTCTGTTAGCTGTACCTTGTAGAAGGGTCTCTGAAGTAAGGTGTTCTCAGCTAAGTATCACCCCCTCCCTAGGTTTTTGCTGCCGTCAGGAACAGTTTCTGAATCCCAGAAAGGTCTGTTTCAGGAATTTAGGGGAGAGGCAAGAAAACCATGTCCCTCTGCTCTGGTGAAGTCCTGGGCTCCTTAGGCTGAGCCCTGTCTCAAAGATACTCCTTGAATTTAAAGACAAGTCTCATTCCCAAGGCCAGCCCAGAAGGCCTAAGAGGCCAAGAGGTGGGAGTAACTTCCCTGCTCTCTCCCCAGATGCCCCAAGCCGTAGCACAGCCTTGAGAGGAGGGACCAGCAGTACTTGCTCTGTCCCCGAAGGTGTCCACAACCACCTAGTAAAGAGCTCAGGTTTCAGAGCCTTCGCTTCCCAGAGAGTCTGAACAAACTCAAGACCAGCACAGCTGAGAGTCATTAACCTGGAGCCAAAGGGCAGCATCAAGGGGAGGCAGGCCTCAACACACTCAGCCTCCAGGAGCTGATGAATCAGCCCAAGGCAGAGCGAAGGGGGCCCAGCTGGACGTCAACATATGCCCTGCTCAGTGGCTGAGAGGGCCCTGAAGGGATAGAGTAGCTTGTCCTGACACTTTTCTTGATCCTTGGGCACTGTCCCTCTACTAGAGTCGAGTTCATTGCCTTCCTTGGCTTAGAAACCTCACTGGGTCTCTCAAGAAGTCAAGAGAAAGCTGACCTTTTGACAGATTCATAGCAAAATCGGGGCTAGTCAGAAGGTCCCAGACAGAATCGATGCTTCAGGCCACCAGCTAAGCTGCACATGCTGTTTCCTAGGGTTTATTTGTGGGCCTGTAAAGAGTTCAGCTGACACAAGGCTTCAGTTAGGCCCATTTGCATTAAGAAAGCCAGGTGATTCTCCCTTCAACTGAAGATTCCTCACTGTTCAATCGGAGGGCTGTTGTAGTTCTAATTCCTCTCAAGAGTAGCCCTGACTGAGGCCTCCTTTGGCAGGCCTCCCCTGTAGATACCTCCCCTTCCACTGTCCCCAGCACCTCCCCCTATTCCCTGAGGCTACCCTGTCCCAAGTCTTTCCAGCAGCCTGCCCCTCCCCAATACATTCTTTCTATGCTCCGCCTGAGGGGAGATGTTAACTGCCCATTTTTTCCTTGCCATGGCTCCTTGAAGCCCCTTAAGCCCCTTAAGCTCTGAGGGCTCCCAGCAGCAGCGGACCTGGAAGGGCCAAGAATGTGTTGCTACAGACCAGACTTCCTGCCTCAAGTGCCCTCTGACCTTGAGTAATTACGGCTTCGGAAGCAGTTGGCTCCCCATCTAGAAAATGGAGATAATGAGCCCCAACTTCTTGGGGCTATTGAAGGTTTAATTGATTCATGGTGGCAAAGTGGTTCGCAATCCTGGCCCGGAATTCCACAGAGGCTGTTCTGTCAACAAGGTAAGGGGGCCTAAAGTAGCCTGGGAGTGGGGGAGCCGGCTGGCTACTGGCATCTCTCAGGCCCTCCGCCCCCAAATTCCACAAACTGTTCCTAAATGTATTGCTATCTTCATAGTGGTTAATCTTGCTAAGAATTATTCTCCTTTACAATCTGTCTGTCCAGAGTAGTCTTCTCCCAGCCCCCTGGTCTTGTCCCTTCCCCCCAACTAGAATGCATTCCCCAATTTTTGAATATTTAACTCAAATCACGCCCTGCTGGAATCCTACCTAGCTTGCAGTTCTTAGTGTTTATGTCATAAGCTCTATTTGACTCCTTTTCACCGAAGTGGTACAGGTGAAGACACCTCAAACTCTCACGTGTACCTGGCATCTTACTGAAATGCAGATCCTGGTTCAGAAGGTCTAGGGTGGGGCCTGAGATTCTGCATTTGTACCAAGCTGGCCTACATGCTAATGCTACTAGTCTGAATTACACACTTTGAGGGACAGGCCATGGATCTTATGCCAGACCAGTGGTGTCAAACTTCTTTTAGTGGCACAAACCATTTTTTCCCCCAATTGAGATCAGTATTTCATTAATTCAAACTTATAAGTTCAAACTTAATATTTACTTTTAAGCCGATCCATTAAGCTGTTTGATAAATACAAAAATACGAAATCGAGTGCTGTGCATGATAGTTTATAGTCTTGGTTGGCCTCAGCTTCCAAATTTATTTTTGTATTTTATCGAGAAAACCTTGATACGTACAAATAGACAGAAATGGTTAATTTTATTAAAAATAATGACTCATCTGGAAATATTAGATATTCTTCATAGTGGGAAATCTTTTTAAGAAATGTTCTCCTTTACAATCACTATGCCAAGAAGATTTAGTTCAAGTTCTACACAAAAGCATTTAATTTGTTAGCTCAAGTTAGTCTTTTGGTGAGTACAATGTGTTAATATTTAGTATGCAATAATTTTCAGTATATCTGTGGTTTTATTACTATTTTAAAATGAAGTGTAATTTAGTAAATTTAAATTAAACCGTTATATTGGATTTAAATGTAATTGGAGCAGCTTTCTCAACATCGGCATTACTTGCCATTCTGGGCTGGCTGATTCTTTGTTGTGGGGGGCCGTCCTGTGCCTTGTAAGATGTTGAATAGCATCCCTGTCCTCTACCCACTATGTCAGCAGCACCCACTCCGCCGCCACCACCACCACCAAAGTTGTAAGAATCAAATTAGTCTCCAGACATTGCCAAATGTCCCCCAAGGGGGAAAATTGGTCTGCCCTTTGAGAACCATTGCCCTAGAGGCACTAGAATCTGGGGAATACAGGTTGAAAGCTAATGGTTTCCAGCCTCCATTTAGCACTTGGCATGCATGCCTAATGTTGTTACATAGTCTCCGTAGCAACGCCTTACTAGACTGTAAACCCCTTGCCAGCGGGACCATGAATGAAACTCCAGCAAACACTCTGTGAGCAGTGGCTTGCTCAGCAAATGTTTGTTCATTGATTGATAGAAATACTAGCATCTGCCCTGGCTGCCTCATGAGAGAAATCTGAGACAAAGAAATATGAACATGTTTTAAAAGCATGAACTTATAAATGTAAGGCTAATAAAACTGCCAAAGTGCATTTGTTCATCCAAATTTCTTATCAGCCTATCTTCCACCACCAGGAATATGAACAATGAATATTTTTTCTTTCCTGAAATTTTCTTTTTTTCCCATAGAGTGGTATCAGTTCTACCATTTACTAACTATGAGGCTTTTAGCATATTGTTAATCCCTTTATATCTTCATTTCCCATCTCTAAACTAGAAATGATAATATTTATTTCATAAGACCGTTCTGAGGATCAAATTAGGTAATTTGGTAAAGTACTTAATCACCGAAAGAAGTCACAAAAGAGGCATTTAATAAATGTTAGTTGTTTGCTCTGTCTTTGGATATGTCTTTAAATGTTCCTTCTCTAAAGAAGAGAGGTGGCAAAGATAACAGCAGATAAGCGATATGTCTTTTCAATTTAGCTTTGGAAAGCGTCTTTCCAAACTGTACTCCTTCTACGTATATATGCACACATGCCCCTGTCTACTCAGCTCTCCCTCTCTGTCTTGCATCCAAAAAGGAAGTTATCTTTCCCATTTGTACATACTCTGTCTCTTGAATTGCTATTATCCGGTCAGTCATCCCTTTTCTTACTGATAAGCTCTCCAAGTTCTTCTGACTTCCAGAAGGTGACTCACCCCACCCCCTGGATTAGCTCAGACCTTCGTCAGTCCTACTTGAACCACTGCAGGACATCCCACTATCCAGTCACAGCCCCGTTAAAACCATTCCCCGCTATGTTTCTAAGCTGACATTTCCCAGCTCAACACCATCCAGTAATTTTTCACAACTTAGAAAGATCTAGTCCAAGTGTCCAGGCAAGACACACGGCGTCCTGCCTAGCACCAGCTCTCAGCCGCGTCTCCCTCCCCTCATACTTTACACTCAGGTAATACCCTATTGCTGGTTGCATTCCACGTAAACCATGCTTTCCTCATATTGGGACTTTTAACACATTCTTCCCCCTACTTGGTATGCCCAGTCCCTCCATTTGTCTACCTGGAAAGTCCTCTTTATCTCTCAGTGGTACCCACATCAAGGCATTTTTAACATACACTTGCCAGTAATCAATGGCATGGGATATAGTCACATGACATAGTGCTCCCTGCCCTTCCTTTTCCCTAACATTCCTGAATGTTTGAAGTACTGGATAAATACTCTTACTTCATATTGACATTAAGAAATTTAATCAACATAAAATTCTGTATTTCATATAACAAAGACAACACATATATAACAACAGATGTTAAGTGTGTGGGGCGACTTCCTTGGGTGCCCAGCTGTTGACGGTGCATTGTTTCCTGGGCTGACATGTGAAACTGTGAGGTGTGTGTATCCTCCACAGTGTGGCCTTGTAGATTCTCTGTTTTCTCAGAAATCCTGTAAATGTTCTCATTTTGGTTCCCATGAAACCCTAGCAAGTAATCTTTAGAGAATATAACTCACTCCTTCTCCAGAAAGAAGTCTCTCACTTGGCCCATGGAAGAACATGAGATACCCTCGACCCCGCCCCCATCCACCCTGGGGATGTGCCTCCTGCTTGCTTCTCTCCTTCCCTCTTCCAGCCTCATCTTTTCCCTTCTCCCTTCCCCTCCCCATCTCATGGGTTTTTCCTCTACTTTTAAATCTGCCTGGCAAGATGGAAAGATTCTTATCACACGAAATGTAAAAGCAGATGTTCTAAACTTGTCTACCAGTCCATGTTTATTGAGCACTTAATATATGCCAGGGACTGTGCTAAGAGCTTCACATGTGTAAACTCATCCAATCATCACAACAAGCCTGCAAGACAGGAACTTTGTTCTCCCCACTTTTATAAATGATGAAACCTTGACACAGAGAAGTTAAGTCACTTACCCAAAGGAACAGAACAGAGGCAGAATTTGATCTCAATGTCTGACTAGAACCTACACTGCCATTTCCTTCCAATGAGTCCCACAACAGTTTTATGAACTGTATATTTCAATATCTCACTCAGTTGTCTACTCTGTGGGGCTTCCTGACCACCTCTCCTTCAAAGGAACTCACCTTTATCACTGCAATTGCCACACCTCAGTAGCAGGACTTTAGAACTGTGCCTTTTCAGCCATCTTTCTATGCTAAGAGCTGAGTATGAGGTGAAGAATTTTTCTAGAAACAGCCTAATCATCACCGGCACATTCCACCACAATAGTAATCTTGTTTCACCTCTTCCATGACCCTTCTGACTGCAGCCACAGGACCGAAAGAGATTGTTGGACCTGCAGAAGGTGGAAAAGCTTTTGATGGAAGGATGTGGCAGACACGGTAAAGGTACTGAAAAATGTTCAAGAAAAATATCTGTGCCCATGTGAACCGCAGTCCTCTTTGTTCTTCTGTTGAACCAGAAAGCTTCCTGAGCCTGAGGATGGGCCTGGTGCCAGTTGAGGCTATACTATGGATTAAGATAGTTTCCAAATGAAAATGAAACAAGAGCTTTCTGGACTGAAGTGGAAAATATCCCTTGTAAGGTCAATGTTGCCCAGACCTGGGAGTGAACTGGTGAAAGTAGCGTGGGTGTGTGTGAACACATCACCTAGGCTACGCCACCCAGCACGCCCCTGGAGTGTGTGCTGGGGTTTCTCAGCATCACCACATCCTGGCTCTGTTAGTGCTGATAGGTACAAAATGGGGACAGACTTACGAAAGAAGGCTCTGGGGCCTTCCGAAAACATCCCCAGCCCAGCTCTCAGAAAAGGAGTCAGAGAATGATGCCAGGGATCAAAGAAAGGAACATCAGATCTGGGGAACCCCACCGGAGAAAGAGCAAGGGGTGAGGGGAGGGCAGGGCTCTGCTCTGCTTGTACCTATAACTGTGTATTCCAGCCTCAAGGTGTAAAGTCATCTGCTGGAGGAAAGGTATATTTGATAGCTCAGCCTTTGTAAGAGAGGAGAGTCAATTTATTAGGAAATTAACTGTACAGCCAATGGGACACTACATCGATGCATCTCGTGATAAACTGGCCCTTTAGTGACCTGAAGATTCGTGGATGGCACAGAGTCCATCATACGAATTGGTCCTCCCCTGTGTGACAGGCAGCCAGGGACAGGTTGAAGTAGATACCCCCAGTCATCTTCCACGTACCAGTGGATGCTCAAAGCACCTTGTTCTGCCTGAGATGGGAGAGTTATAACAAACCAAATGGCATCTCCTGTCATTGTTTCTGCAACCTGGAGAGTGAGCATCAGAGAAGGCACTGAGGCGGGAAGTGGGTGGAGGGTACTGGCAGCCCTGCATCTTTGAACCTCCCTGTCAGACGGGTCCTTTTTCTCCAGTTCCCTTTGTAAGATTGTCTGACGGCAGGGAAGAAGCAGCACCAACCCTTTATATCAACTTTTCATTCTTCTATCTGTCATTTGTCCCTACTCCAATGCTGACCTTAAAACATGGGGACTTCTACATTTGAGACTGGAAAATCTGCCTAAAATGTACACAGCCAAATTCTCACTTTGCACCGGGCCCCAAAACCACAAGGGGATATCTTCTGATTCATTGATTGTCACTCTGTGTTTCTGGTCTGCTCTAAATGTCTTTTTGGTGACTAACAGACTATAGGAACACATTTAAAAAGTTGAAGAGGTTTGAAATGTGAAGAAATGAGTTTGAGACGGATAAAGATTCCTTTTGAAAAAAGCTACTTCGAACTGTGGGCTGCTAAAAATATATTTTAAAAGATGTTAAACCACGTCCTGCTTAGAAAATATCCCTTATTTCCTCTTTGAGGAGACATTTAAGAGCAAAGTGGAAGGAGCACTTTTATTTTCATTCCTAGCAGTAGTTGGCTCTTCCACTGATTGCTTAATAGAAGGCCTCTCAAAGATGCCATGAGATGCAGAATCAAAACCTACTCAAAAGAGCAAAGAGAAGGGTCCTCTTGCTTCAGGCTCTGTGAAAACTGTCGAGGAGAAAGTCTTAAGTGTTGAAAGAAGTGTCTGAGCCTGTAGAATTCCTGGCTTCACTCCTGCTGCTCCCCTAAGAGCCAAACATTAGCCAAGGATGCAAAGGAGTATTTCTGAGATTTTTCTGTCACCTTTCCGCACTCCTCACACTCAGCTTCCCTTTTGTATTTCAAGGATGCAATAGTTGGTATCCACAAAAAAACAGGTAGAGTTAGCTTCTAAAACGTCCAATCACCAGTACTGTAAGTTCGGTTTCCTAGGAAACAGACTGCGAGATGGAGATTTGTGTGCAGGTGGGTTGTTGGGGAGTACTCTCAGGAAAAACACTGTAAGGGAGGGAGGGAAAAAGACGGACAGAGGAGGAAGTTGAACTGCAATGCAGGCACAACAGAGGCCTCACATCTGAAGCTGGGATGGCCCTCCATAGATATCCCAAATTGAAGCAAGGGAGCCATGCTTTTGGACCCTCATGTCGACTAGATCCTGGCTGAGCAGCAAGGAGCATAACCTTGAATGAGATAGCTTCCTTCAGCCAAGGACAATTATTGAGTAGACAAACTCAACTGAGTGCCAAGCCACAAGCAAACAACAACTCCTCCAGCCTCAGTCCGGAAGAGGGATTCTGGGCAGGATTCACCACAGTGTCCACTAAACTCCACCTTGTGTGCACTCAGATTTACATTTTACTATAATAAATTCATATATTGGAAACACCTCTTCCAAATGCCTTAGATTAGTGAGTCAAACCTAAGATTAGTGACACAAACTATAGCCCCCACTGCTACAGCTGATCTTGATACAACTGATGCTCATTGTCTACTACCCATTCTCAATTTTCCTCAATCTCAGATAGCACCTCTGCTAGTCTAGGTGTCTATCTTGTTGGGGGAAATCAGGATCTTTATCCCTGAGGTTTCTGAGTCCCTGGTTGCCATGCCCTTCTCAGGCCAGAGTTGTTGTATTTGATGACTTACCATCACGATTGGGCAGGGGAGTATCAAGACATACCCAGTGGATCACCTGGGTGCCAAACAATCTACTCTGGCCCATTGCATAAAAGCAGTCTACCTACTCCTGATGATCAGGACCAATTACCCCTGCTAAAAGAATAACACCTCTGCTTGCCTGCTGGTCTCTTTACTCAAGGAGCCTAAAGTGAACAAGCAGCAGTCTTAGCTTAAAGTTGACTGGGACTTTTGCTCTGACTCCTGGTGCAAGAAATTTTTGCTAGTCCCACTAGGGCCTGCAGACAGAGATTTGCAGGAGCTCTAAGCATACATTTCCCAAGTGGAGCATTGGGAGTGATGGTAAGCATAGCCCTCTCCTCCCACCCCTCCCACTGCCCTTTGACTCCTGGACCCTTTAATTCTACCTACTTCAGACACAGCCCTTCATAATGGTCATTATTTTAGGGTACATACTTCATTCAGAAGGTGCGTTCCTTTCTAAGCTGGCACCTTGGCACTGAGTCATTCCAGTATTCATTCAGGCTGGCAACCTCTGTGGGCAGTGGCGGTGGGGGATGGGGAGGATCTGCATAATAGGATCCTGGATCTCGGGGGCATATACCCACAGCACACCTTCTGGCTGGCTGTAAAGTGGGTCCCTTGGTCCTTTGTGATTTTTTTAGGATTCCATATTAGTGGATGAAACATTCTGGAAGCCATCTGATAGTGATGCCGGAAAGGCAAATCAAACCCTGTAGTATATATTTATTCCAGTCAAGAGGAATCACTGGCCTTTGTAGGGTGGGAGGAGTCTGAGGCAACCAATTCATCACCAGTTGCTTGGCTGGTCTCCATGAGGCATGGTTCTTTATCAGGAACTCAGTGTTCCTGTTGCTGGTAGCTTGGACATTCAGCAGTCAGTACCTAGACCAGCCCTGGTGCAAATGCAAAGCGCCTACTGCATTTTTTATTATTGTTAACTAATCAGCTTTTGGGGTTATTTATATTAGTTTTACTGTTTTCAGTTTATTAATGTCTCCTTGTATTTTTATTCCTTCTTATTTGCTTTAGTTTTTTAGTTCGTTTGTTATTTTGATGTGGTTGTTCTTTTTCTGACCTCCCCTGACCATCCTTTTTTTTTTTAAATCAGCATATCTCTTTAAAATTGTCTTTCAATTACAGTTACCATTCAATATTATATTAGTTTCAGGTATACAGCATAGTGGTTAGACCTTTATATATCTTAGTGATCACCCCTATAAGTCTAGTACCCACTTGACACCATAGGCAATTATTACAATATTATTAGTTATTATATCTCCATGACTATTTTGTAACTGCCAATTTGTATTTCTTAATCCCTTCACCTTTTTCACCCAGCCCTTGAGCCCTGCTTCCATCTGGCAACTATCAGTTCATTCTCTGTATCTATGAGTTTGTTTCTGTTTTGTTCATTTATTTTGTTCTTCAGATTTCATATATAAGTGAAATTCATATGGTATTTGCCTTTCTCTATCTGACTTATTTCACTTAGCATAATACACATCCATGTTGTTGCAAATGGTAAGATTTCATTCTTTTTCATGATCTAGTAATATTACATTGTTTATATGTACAACATCTTCTTTATGCATTCATCTATTGATGGATACTTAGGTTGCTTCCATATCTTGGCTGTTGTAAATAATGCTGCAGTGAACATAGGGATACATATATTGTTTTCAATTAGCGTTTTGGCTTTCTTCAGATAAATGCCCAGAAGTGGGATTGCTGGGTCATATGGTGGTTCTATATTTAAAAGTTTGAGGAACCTCCATTCTGTTTTCCATAGCGGCTGCACCAATTTGCAGTCCCACTAACAGTGCACGAGGGTTCCCTTTTCTCCTCATCCTCACCAACACTTGTTTGTTGATTTACTGATGAGAGCCATTTTGACAGGTGTGAAGTGATACCTCATTGTGGTTTTAATCATCTCTGATGATTAGTGATGTTGAGCATCTTTTTATATGTCTATTGGCCATCTGTATGTCCTCTTTGGAGAAATGTCTATTCAGGTCGTCTGCCCAATTTTTAAACAGATTGTCTCTTTGTTTGTTTTATGGTGTTAAGTTGTATGAGTTCTTTACCTATTTTGGATATATATTTACATTTGTATATATTTACATTTATATATGTAAAATTGGTAAATATCATCTTCCATACAGTAGGTTATCTTTTTGTTTTGTTGATGGTTTCTTTTGCTATTCAAAAACTTTAGTTGCATGTAGTCTCATTTGTTTTTTTGTTTGTTATTTGTTTGCTTGCCTTGCCCAGGGAGACATATCCAAAAAGACATTACTAAGAGCAATGTCAAAGAGTTTACTGTTTATGTTTTCTTCTAAAAGTTTTATGGTTTTGGGTCCTACATTTAAGTCTTCAATACATTTTGAGTTTATTCTTTTACATTAGTGTAAGAAAGTAGTCTAGTTTCTTTTTTTCATTTTTGTATTTATTTATCAAGTTTTCCCAACACCATTTATTGAAGAGACTTTCTTTACCCCATTGTATATTCTTGCCTTTTTTGTTATAGATTAATTGACTATGTAGGTATGGTTTTATTCTAATCAACATATCTCTGAATGGCTTATCACAGAAAGCTCATGGTCGACTATCAGCCCAAAACTGCAGTCTGCTGTTCCAAAGGCTCAGAATGACTTCCCTTCTTCCCTTCCCCTCTTGAGGTGGGTAGTCATTCCTGAATGAATGTCTTCATCTTGCCCTAATTCAGGAAGACCAAATAGTTTGTCAGCAAAGCATCAAGGTTTCTTGCTAGACAAGAAGACTGTTATACTTTTGGTGATTTTTTTTTGTGTCTGGAATACAAGGAGGAGTTTTTCCTATGCATCCTTGATCCTGCCCTTGGCTTAGAAGGAAAGAAATAGAGAACATAATCTGTGACCTTAGAGTCCAAGGAGTAGCTTTCTATGGACATCAACCAATGGATAGGGACAGGTACAGGTGTCCTAAATACATTTCAAGTTTCTACAGTTCAGCTGGGGAGGGCTTGTCTCTAACCTGCCTAAGCCTCAGTTCTCTGCTCTATAAAACATCCTCGCTGAGTCAATGTGCAGATTAAATGAAATACCTAGCACAACACTTGAATTTAGTACTTGCTCGATAAATGCCTATTGTTATGGACATTAGAATAGTAATGGGCTCTCTACACTGCTCCCAAGCCTTCCTGGGGGCAGATAATCACCTCATTAAGCACCTGAACATAGAATATACTCAGTAAATGCCGTGGAGTCTAACTGAATAATTTCTATCGAGGAAATCTGGTATTCCTGAGAAGTGCCTAGACGTGAATTTTATAATGCAGCCCTGTGCATGGGTATAGTTAGCAGGCATCTTACTCAAGCATAACCCCATATAGCAGTATTTACTGATGCTGCTGTTAATTGAGATTGCCACCATAGTCTCATTTGACCTAGTCAGACTAGGTAGTTTTGTTTACAAGGCAAAATGTGTGCCAGATAGTTTTATTCTTCACTGCCCTAACTTGAAGCAACCAAGATGTCCTTCAGTAAGTGAATGAGCAAATCATGGTACATCCAGACAATGAAATATTATTCAGTGCTAAGAAGAAATGAGCTATTAAGCTACTGAAAGATGTGGAGGGAACTTAAATGCATATTACTTAGCAAAAGAAGTCAAACTGAAAAAGTTACATATCGTATGATTTCAACTATATGACATTCTGGAAAAAGCAAAATTATGGAGTCAGTAAAAAGATCAGTGTTTGCCAGGGGTCAGGGGTAAGGGAAGAATGAATAGGTAGAGCACAAAGGAGTTTTAGGGCAGTGAAACTACTCTGTATGACACTGCAATGGTAGATACATGTCATTATACATTTGTCCAATTCATTGAACATACAACACCAGAGAGTGAACCCTAATGTAAACTATGGAATTTGTTGATAATGATGTGTTAATGTAGTTCATCACTGTTACCTACGTACCACTGTGGAGAGGGAATGTCAACAGTGGGAGAAGCTGTGGAGGCAGGGCATATATGAGAAATTTTTGTACTTCCTGCTCAATTTTTCTGTGAACCTAAAATTGCTTCTAAAAAATAAAGTCTATTAAAAAAAGTCAGTCAGCCAGATGAACAGGTGATGGAATTATGTGATGGGCATCCTGTGTGATCCCTGTGATAGGCAGAGCATCCAGGGACTTAGCAGAGAAAATGAAAGCCTTTGTGATGAGCCTATCTTCCCAATCTTTTCTTGCACAGGATCAATTCAGGAAAAAATTAAAATGGCTACAGCCACACCTTTTTAAAAATCATTCAAAATGAAAACAGCTCCTTTTGACTTTGATAAATAAGAAGCATATTCTTAAAACGAAGACTACTTATTTTATTAAAAAGAAAATGTCAATAAATAATTGGCACTGACTTCGCTTTTTAAGTTTTATTATCTGATCATGTTTAGAAAGTAGCAGTATGGCAGTAGATATCTAATTTTTCATCCTGAAATCAGAGAATTGGCTCTTGAAGCTTGGCGGATCACAGTTAGCTCATTTGGCCTGTCATCGTGCTAGCTGCGGTTGTATTTTCACACAACTTGGGCAAGCCAAATCCCAAGGTCAGTAGAAAGCTATTGAAGGGTTGTGAGGAGCTACTGGGAAGCAATGTGGTTAAACTAGTATTTTATGAAGATTAATATGTTGGCTGTGACAAGAATAGATTCAACTAGGGGCGATATGGAAGCACAGAAACCTATTGCATGATGCTGTTGCAATAGATGTGAAGTGATAAGGACCCAAAGAGCCAGAGGACTATAAAAAAGGAGTTTGTAAGGTAAGGATAATCGAAAAGTCAAGATAGTTGAGGAGAGTAGCAGAAGTTAAGGCACTGGTGGCCTTCTCTCTTAGGAGGGGTGATGTAAGGCCTAAAATGAAGGCTCAATATCATGTGCTGCCTTGATGACTGGTATAACTGAGAGAGCCTCAAATGCCTGACGGCAAGTTTCCCTCCCTACTGGGCTGCTGAAGATCAGGTCTTACAGGCAGATCACTTCTTATCAAAGGGACCAGGCACAGCTCCTTCTTATCTCTGAGAAGTGGATTCTAGTTCCCTGCCAGCCCACAGGGAACAAGCCAATCACATCTTTCCATGGAAACCAGGGATCACCCCACCCTCTCGATACTACCAAGCCTGCCTCCCACAGCTCTTGGTTGTTCACTCTGTTCTCAAGTGCAACCCCCATGTGGCCCTATGTGGCATACAATGTCTTCTTTCCCTGGGTTGTGAGTATATGTGAGCATACGTGTGTGTTTATGTCCAGTGTTGGCCATCCGCTGTCCTACCAACCCTACAACCTTAGGGCAGGAATCCCTCCCTCATCAAAGGGGTAATTAAGAGGTGGCTAACACAGGAGGCAGCACAGTTAGGGTGAGGCAGAGTCTAGTTCCACACATGGAGACAAAGAATTTCAAACCTAAATAAAACTGTAAATAAGGAAACAGACTTAGAGGTCAGGGTTTTTGACTTTTCATGCATTTTTCATATCTCACCAGGAGAATTCGAAAACTAAGGGTAGGGGAGATATATAAAGGTAAATATCATTGCATAATTGTGTGAAAAATTATAGACATTCTGGATGATGTTATCTTCCTCCAGAATGGGATTACTTTTGCTTTCGGAAAGCAGTTAGAATAGAGCTGTTCACCTCAATCCAGACTTGGATTGATCTGATCTGAAGTTGTGTTTCAATCTTACTGATGAAAAAGCTATTTCTGGTTCTTCATTACTCCTAGGTACAACCTTTTAGGAGTTGCAACTGGGAGCCTGAGGTGTTTACCCAGGCCCCTTCTCCTTGACAAGCCCACAGCTCCAATTTTTCTTTCCTTAGCCCTGTTGGACATTCTGCTCAGCTTCTCTGTCACTTAGCCATCACTTTCTGATTGTATCTTCAGCCTCTCGGCCCCATCCCTCTTATGTATCATCAAATGCCTGGGGGGGAGACGTGATCCCAACCCGAGTCTCACTTCAGTGTATTTACTTTCTCTGCAAGACTCTGTCCCTAATTTCTGCCTGCTTTGGTAACTCCAGTGACTTCAAAGAGATGGATCTTTTTTAAAATCCAGAGGTTCTAGTGGTGTTCAACAGAGAGTTGGCCTAACACAAGTTGGCTGTTGTAGCCAGAGTGGAAATGCAGTTAATAAAGCACTTACTGAACATCTACTATCTACTCAGCATTGTGGAGTTTCAGTGCATAAAAGAGAAATAAAAGACTGTTTCCTGTTCTTCATTCATGTGCAGAGACAAGACAATACATAGAATAGTTACAGCACACTACAAAAAAAGAGTACGTAATTAGGAGAGAACGGATAAACTACAGTGAGCTGCAGTGATCAAAGGAAGTCTCCTTTGTTCCTCAACTTCTATGCCAGAGCAAAAATAAAGTCTCCTCGTCAGTTCATGAATGCATGTGTACAGGCGAATGTGTTTCTGTTCATAGATACAGGCTTTTAGAAAGACTGAGTCTGGATTGGGGAGTATCGGGCCAGAGCAGCCCGGTGGAGAGCACACGTGTCGTCTTGACCTTGCTTTGGCCAATCCTATGCATCAGAGTCAGAGGTGCCCCGCAAGGAAGTTCTGTACACAGAAAGATGCTGCAGCATTAAGCAGCTACCTTCCTTGTCTCGTTTCGATTGTCTCCCATTTCCCTGTCTGTTCCTTTCCTACCTTTGAATCAAAACTAGACTGAGATACTTCTACTGAAATGGGTAGAAAAATTTGTCTCCAAATGACGCATCCAGGCAAAAACATTGTAATTCTGCATCACGTCACTCAGTATTCACCCTTTAGGCAGGAATTATTTTTCCAATTTGGCAAGGTTAGGAAGCAAACATTGGAGTTCAGAGAACTGAAGTCACAAAGGTGGTAAGAGGCGTTTTTACTCCAAAATGGTTGCCCTTTCTACCACACCCAGATTATGCCGTTTGTCAAAATCTTCTCAAAATGTGCTTCTCTGGCTCTCTTTCATCTCTTCTTATCCTCTCTGATTCCCCTAGTGATCCCCTTTCTGGAAGGTCTAATACCCAGATGTACTGGGAGATGATTTTTAATAAGCTTTTCCAGTCTCTGTATTAACTCAGTTAGCTTACCTGTTTCCCTGAGGCAAAAGTACCTTTTATTTTGGTTGATGTCATAACATCAGTGGAACACAAAGATTATAAATAGCTTAGTCATTAACAACCTGTCGGCCTTTCCATTGGGAAAGCAAAAACAAAAACAGAATCTCCTAAACCATCACTTAACTTTGCAGCATATTCCCCTAGGCCTGAGAGATGGCTGAGGTGTGTGCTTTGTCCCTAACAAGGTGACCAACAGGAAACATCATGGGCGGGTTGGGAAAATGAACCAAAACTTATAGCAGAATTTTCTGGATGGCTACATAGACTCTGCCATTTATTTTCTGTCTCATTTAAACTCATTTTCCGTCCAAGTGTAGCATTTTCAGCTCATCCCACTGACCTCTCTACTCTCAGATAAACCTATTGCTGATCTCTGGGTCAGTGACTATCTTTGTGGTAATGGCTGAGAGGGACAAAGGGTTCACAGCAGGCAGGCTCAGCATTTCTGCTATTTGAGAAAGAGACCTAGATAAGCTGCTTCTCTGGCTCTCTGCAAAGCAGCAGGTAGTGACTTAAACCAGAGTGATTTCTGAAGAAGGTCAGAAGAAAATGTCAGATGGGGTTACAGCTCGGGAGAAGGAGTGGGAAGTGGGGAGGGGTGAGGAGGGACAGAAACAAGGATGTGCAGAGTACGAGCGAGTTTTTGTTCTTTAGGGATGATGGGCAGTTTCTTTGAAACCAAGTCACTGTTTTCACTCTCTCTAGTAATGACTGTTTCCTTTGATGATGATACCAAGTGAGACCAATGTCATGTAGCCAAACGGCAGAACGAAAGTGGGAACTACCCACTGTCTTGGCTACTGTTGAAGAGGCAAGATAGCACAGTCCAGCCATACACAGCACAGAAAAAGTAATCCCCTGTTAAGGGTTGAATTGTGTCCCCCAAATTTGAAGTCCTAATCCCCAGTATCTCAGAATATAACTTTATTTGATGATGAGGTTTTTACAGAGGTGGTCAAGTTAAAATGAGGTCATTAGAGTGGATTCTAATTTCATCTGACTGCTGTCCTTATTTAAAAAACATTTTAGAGACAGACATACAGGGAGAATGCTATGTGAGGATGAAGACCAAGATTGGGGTAATGCTTCTACAAGCCAAGGCACACCAAAGATTGCCAGCAAGGTACCAGAAACTAGGAGAGGGTATGAAACAGATTCTTCTTCATAGCTCTTAGAAGGAGCCAATCCTGCCAATACCTTGATCTTGGACTTCTAGCCTCCAGGACTAGGTGACAATAAGTATCTGTTGTTTAAGCTACCCAGTTTGCTGTACTTGTTACAGCAGCTCTAGCAAAATATTACATTCCCTCTGGTGACCAACTCTAATTCTCAGATATACTTCTCTAGGTGATTGTGGTCATTTCCTTTTAGTAAAGAAACCAAGAAATTAAAAGAATGTGAAAGGGAAAAACAATCAAATTATGGGCAATGTAGTCAGTCTTTTATAAACAAAAGCCCAGGAAAGATTTTAGTTGAGAAAATGAAGACAACACGTCCAGGGCCTCGCCTTATTTTCTTCATCACAACTATTCCTTGCCAGTTAAATATCAATTTGGGGTGTGAGGGATGTTGGTTTGATAAATGGTTGGTTGAAAGTTTTCGAGATGCTAGAACAGTAAGAGAAAGGCTATTATAAAATTACAAGAGGAAGGAGTAAAGAAACACAGTAAAAGATGAGCTGATAAAGAGGCAATTTGCAGGTGAAGTGGGATGAACTGTAATAACAGGAAGTAACCTTCAAAGAAACAATGAGATGTTTGGATCTATGTTTTTTAATATGTTGTATAATATAGATATGTATTTATACCCTGCCTCCTCATTCTAGAAATCAGGTGCATTTTTAAATGTAATTGAGAACACAAAATGAAGGTTTGGGTAAGAGCATTAGTGAAAAATGGACCAAGCGAGGAGGCAAGAACTGGAAAAGATGCTGTTTAATTTATTCATAGATCCTTCTCCTACACTTATGCCATCATACAGAAGTGAACCACCTTCTCCCTGCCACTGTCCTCATTTCCAGATGGTGTCATGAAACAGATCAGTGTGTTGTGTGCTTCCATAAATGCGAGGAACTTCCTGCTGCTCTTGTATATGTCTCCAGTGGTTACTCTTTGTGTGTCTAAGAAGTAGATGCTTTCATTTAAGCTAGTATATTCCCAGGCAAGACAATTGGGAGCTAAATTTGCAATGGCTGGGGCTGCAGCATGTGACTTCCTCCTAGAGTATCCTACATAGAGCCTCACACACCTGATATACAGATGATGTCAAATAGTGGAGAGTTCTTTATCATATTGGTATTTGGGGAGGAGGCTAATATCCACCAAAGAGGTTGACAATGTCAGAACATGTCTTTTATAGCAGTACAGGCTTCATGGGACAATTTGATTTTGAATATATCCAAATCTCTGTAGTAAAACATTATAGTGTAGTAGAATGCTCCTATGGTAAGAACACAATGTGATACATCTTGTATAGTATGTACCAATATAGTATATACCAATATGCTACATAGATGCTGGCATCATAAATTATTCAAAGAAACTCATAGAAGGTGACATTTGAACACAACTACAGATACACGTACACATGCATAATATCCCTCAATCTTTGACTCTCATTCAATGTCTGAAAGCTTGGTCTCACTACAGTCAGTCATATCAAAGAGGGAAGAATTTGTTAAAGGGCAAATGTTCAACTCCAAATAAAAAAATAAATGATATACTCTCACAGCAGAATTCATCCACTGGCTCCCAAAGTCCGTGGAACTCTCTTTCACTGTGGTACTTAACGTAGTATCTGTTCTCCTTACCTTATCTCCTGTCTAATCGCAACTCGATTCTGGCATTGAGAAGCCTCAGGTGAAGCAGAGGATTCAAGGACCTGCATGGTTGTCCCAGAGATGTGCTCGGGGCTCTCTAGTTGTTCTCTGGCAAGGAATTTATTCCAGTCATTTGCTGCTAAGAAGATGAGTAGTAAAGTTCCATAGAGCCAGGACCAGTGGAGCTAGGAGAGCTTCTATGTCTCTCTTGTTTCAAGGAAGTAATATAGTACCATGTCGGCTCATCATCATTCTTTCATTAATTGAAGCCTTTTTTCACTTAAAAAGTTTTTAAGCACTTGAGATGGGCCGGGCAATATGAGTATGACTTCAAAAATCTTCCTAGTCATCATCATTAAGATCTTTAAAACATATATATTCATTGTACATTGTGATAGGTACTGAAAAGAAAAACCTGGCACATGTTCTCAAGGATCATAAAAAAAGATATTTATCTATTGTTTATACTGAAATCTCAATAAATTTACCATTCTGACTTACATATAAATTATATTAATATAATATTATAATACAGTATACTATTATAATACAAAGCAATGGTTCTCAAACTTGGCCTGCAAGCAAATCACCTAGGGAGTCTTTTAAAAACTCTGATGACCCCAGCCCCACTTCAACCAATTGAATCAGAATTTCTGGGAATGGGATCACAGCATTAAGATATATATTTTGAAGACTCCAGGTACAGCCAGGATTGAGAACTATTACATTAGAATTTCTGCCTTAGACACTTAGAGTACAAAACAATATCTGGCATATAGTAGATCACCTATAATATCTCTTACTCTAATCTTTTCTTCACCTTTATTTCTTACCAAGTTTCCAGCACAGTTCCTAGCACAGAAGAGGGCCACAGTAATTGTCCACTCCTTTCCACTCTTCCTCCTTGTTGGAAACTACCTGGAGAAAACTAAAGCATATTAATATTTAGAGTTTGAAATGTACTTGTCAAAATGTCCATATTGAGGGATCTTTAAACTCAAGTAAATGACTTTACTCTTCTTATTCATGTGGATATATCAAAGTCTGTTATACGTCATTGCATGAGATAATATCCTAACAATAGGATTTCATCCCCCTCAACAGCAAACATTGAGAGGCTGGTTGAGAAAATTTTTGAATATGCTGACAAAATGTGACACAAATAAAATAGTGGCAATATTTTGAGTTCAGAACGAAAACCTAGGAATAAAGAATTTGAATAAGCTAAGAATAAAACAATTTTCTTTTATATCTAAATATTGGAATGCGGCTCACTTAAAAAGTCAGAAATCTCCATGGTTATGTGTAGCCACTGGTTATTTGTTTGTTTTCTGATTGGCTCATTTATTTGGCCTTCTTAACAACCAATTTCTGCTTAATCACTGGGAATTTTAAAAATGCTTTTGATTTTATTCTATTGATAAGATTGTAGAAAACGTCCTATTAAATGTCCTTTGTCAAGAATCCAGAGTTTCCAAAAGGGCTGGGAGGGGAAAGAATCTTTCGAGGCTATTGCCCATGAGGGGAAATGATTTCATTCATTCATTTAATAACGAAGTGTTGAGTACTGACTAAATGAATGACTGAAGGAAGGAACAGGGGTCTTGAGATCAATAAAAAAAGTCCTCTGGGCTCTAATGTTTCCAGGGAAAGTGTTTTCTCATAAAAATGCCAGTGCCCTCTCTGCGGAAAAAAAATGACATTTTCTCTTTCATGTGAATAAATTCACCCATAAACATCTTCCTTTATGTGGATCTTTATCACTTTACGTGTTCACACTGAGGCTTGCGATTTTACAATAGAGGACAGATGTGTCTCTGGGCCCACGAGTGCAGGGGAGTGAGATCGTAGAGGGGGTTGGAAGAAGGAAGAAAATGAGTGCTATTTTCATCTTATTCTTAGCCTCAGTCAGCTGAATGACCACAAGTCATGGCTTGAGGTTTCAAGTTTAGTTTAAACTGATGTTTGTTTTTTCCCCTAAATAAAATAAATGTTCCCCTCCTAAGTCTTCTGTGTAATGTGGTGTCCCTCAAAGCCAGTGAAGGGGAAACACATGAATTTAATGTATTTAATCTATCAGAGATCTCTGGTCTCCTTGCGACCTGGCCTGGGATGTGTCCTGGCAGGACTATTTTTAGATAAGCAGTGGCTGAGGCAGGACTGAGTGTTAAACAGTGCTTCTCAAACTTAATATGCATACAAATCACCTGGGATTAGGAAAAATGCAGATTTCAATTCAGCAAGGCTGCAGTTAGAACCTGAGAACCTGCATTTCTAACAAGCTCCCTGGCCAAGCTAATGTCCACCAAACATACTTGGAGTAGCGAGGGCTTTAGAGGACCTCTGGCTGGTGGTAATAAAGGGAAGAATTTGTGTAATTTTAAAAATCTTTTCTCCTCTGATAGGCTTTCCCAGACTCTTCAAAACAAATCTGTTTTCCTTATTTCGCAAACAAAACCGCCCCCCCAAAAAATATTTGAAACAAAGATCATATCTGAAATCCCTCACATGTGTTTCCAAGTGTCAAGAGATCGGATGCTTTTTGCCAACATAGATAATTAATCTTCAGGCTCCAGTGACTCCAACACAATTATCCTCACTTAAAAGCCATATAAGTAGCCAACAAGATCTATTTTTGTTTTTAAAAATAATGTATGATTATGTTTTTTTTCTATTTGCTCATGTCAGTCTTGCCCTTAGACTGTAAACTTTGGGGGACAGACTGTGCCCCTCTTAAAACCATAGAAACACCAAACAGGAGCCAGGAAAACACCTAGGGATCAGCTAGTTCAGTGTTATCCATGCATGACATAGCTAACCTAGGGGACAAGCGAGATGATTTTAGGTGGACATGAACAACCGTTTTACAATTTTTTATAGTTGTGTATGTATTTATGTATACATATTTTTTTTAACATTTTATGGAAAACTATAGTATATTTTACCCAGGATTTCATGGATATTATTATGAGAAAACTATATTTACTTAAATTTTAAAAGTGAGTTGCTATAAAGACAAATATATGAACATCATTACTCTAACAGATGTGTATAGCAAGAATTATGAGAGTTATATGCAAATAATTAAGGACTGTGAAATAGTATTTACCTACCACTAGAACTCACACTTGAAACAAGCTCAGAAGTATCACCACGTTTCAAAGAATTTAAGATGCCCTGGACCATAGGATGTATCCTAATTTCAAAGGGCTGGAATGTGAGGAAATTTATAGAATAAATGAAACACGAAAGTGGGTTGCTCAAAGTCAAACATCTATGATTGAGAGTGTTTTGAAGGCTGTTCTCCAAGAGTATTTCTGCTTTAATAGTCATTAAAGTGTTTAACCAAAGGAATAATATTGTTATGGTGGAATTCCAGGTACTACGTGTGGCAGGTAGATAAGTAAAATAGTTTCGGGCAGGAACCCTTGTATGATCCCCTGGAATTGCTCTTATAGAAGATGACCTATTCCTTCTGTCAAGGTCCTTCAGCCAAAGACCAATAGAAACACATCTATGGATGAACAAATTGGGTCTGTCACTCGCTTGAGTGAGGGAGAACTGTGGGGCATTTCAGTAAGAGATGTTTGAAGCTTATGGCAGGATTTGGGCTTGTGTTATATGATTTTGAGGAGGGCGAAGGAAGCAGGGCTTAGTTTTGGACTGGATGATATCAGAAAACAAAGGTAATTCTATGATTTGACATCTTAAATCTTATCTGAAGGTGAGAGAAATGAAGGTAGGGAAGTAGCGCTCTTATTAGCCAGGATAGGAGGATATCCGGTTATTTTTGTTGTTTGGACAACAGTCATGTTTTATTCATGTTCAGACATGATAACTGAGTGATCTGGTCTTTGTCTTGATCCACTACGGTCATAGAATGGCCTTGTCTGATGTTAGTGTTCTGTGAAATTGTTTACATTCTGCAGGAGAACAAAGCCTCGCGGTGAGTGCCAAATCAACTCCTGGATGTCACGGCTGCTTTTCCTTCTCACTCCTTCCTTATAGGTAGCTCTCTCCTGAACCACCTTGCTCCATTTGCAGACAAAATGCCAGATGCAAACTGTCAGCATGTTAAGAGTTTTGTATTATGATAATGAATTTAAAACCCATTCTTGGACTCCGGGATGGCAAATGCCTTTGTTTAACTCTGAAAGAAATTGCCTTACTATTTTATCTCATAGAGAGAATATGATCTTCAGCCATCCATGACAATCAATACTCTACTTTAGCAAAAGCAATAATCCATGTGGTCATCAGTTAATCCTTTACCAGTCACACCACACACATGCACTCTCTCTCTCTCTCTCTCTTTCTTTTTTTTTTTTTTTTAATATTACTAAGAATATTTGCCCTACAGAGAATTCCCTGGGATTTCTGTGCTAGGTCAATAGCATTTACTGATGGTGGCAGAAAGAGAAAAGCATCTTGGGAAACAGAACTCTCTCAAGGTCTGTGATGCTAATGGTCACTGACTCCCCAAGGCTAGAGGCACTATTAACTAGAAGTAAAAGGAAATGAAGGTAGATTAGTAGTTGCCGGGGGCTGGAACTAGGGGATTTCTTTTGGTGGGGGGTGAAACAAATATACTGGAATCAGATAATGGTGATGATCGAATGTACTAAATACTGAATTGTACACTTCAAAGGGTGAATTTTATGGTATGTGAATTATATATCAATTTAAAAATTTTTTAAAGGAAGTAAAAAGCAAGAGAGGTCAATGATACTTTAGAGAGACTTCTCTTATTGTTGGATCTTCTTTTTATTTTTGTCGCCTAAATACTGAAGTTTTCAAGGTGTCAGAAATGTGTCATTTGATATGATTGATGCACTTAGTAACAGAGTTGCTGTTAGTAGTCAAAGCTTTCTTCTCTGGATGAAAGTAACTAGTAGAATTGGTAAAACTGTGGTTAACCGGGTCTCCACAACACTAACAGAGGTGCAAAATTTCTCTTCAGAATAGTGTCAACTGAACCAGAGCAGGAGGTTATATTCTGCCCTTGCAATAAGAAGCCTCATTTTTAAGAAATCAGATGCAGTTGTGTTTTCGGAGAGAATTTGTACTTGTCTTTTAAAGTATTTTGTCACCAATTTCAGAAAAAGTCTAAATTGAAAACAACTATACCAGTAGTTTCTAAAAGGATTCCTCTAAAGGCTAAAACCCAATTATGAGTGAGAATGAGAAAGGTATCAGAAAGCATGTCACCTTGTACAGGTTGACAAAATGTACACATATGCTCATGATAGCACTCATTCATTTATTTGCATGCCAGGCATTCTGCCGGGCACTGGGGGATGCAAAACAAAGTGGACACATAGCCTGCCATCAAAGGACTTCAAATGCAGTAGCACAAGCTGAGCATGCCTTTCATGTCAGCTGGGCTGAGCTGCCTTTTTTTTTTTTTTTTTTAAATATTGTCTACTTACTCTGATTCTAAACTAGTGGAAATTAAGACTCTGGAACTTGGAAATGAAAAAGACAAAAGATATCTTTATTCTTGTTTAAGAAAAAACTTCTCTCAGAGACCTCATCTTTCCTTGGGACCTCTTTGAATCTAGGAGCAGCTAGAGTGGTATTTGTGTCAGTACAAAAGGAAAGGGCACCTGCCAGGGCTGCCCCATCCCAGGCCCTGCTCTCTCATTATCTCTGCTTCATATTGGGTAGTACTCTTATGCCAACAAGAGCGCCAAGTAATTGCAGGCTTCCAAACGTATTTTACTATGAGCACCCTTTCTTGAAAGAAACAAAATCATAAACTTCTGCATAATAGTGGTTTAAATATAGCTGTTGATTGAGAAGATGCAAAATCGTAAGTAAATAAATTAATGCAGTCACATTTTTAAATGATTTTGTATTTCAACAACCCAGCACATCTATATACATTTGAAACATGGAATATCATCAACTTAATTTACACATAATCCTTACTTTCAACCATCAAATTTAAAAACATTTGAAAGTTCTATGATACTCTGTTGGTGAGAATGTGGTAAAACTTTCCTACCCTATGGGTGAGATAAAAAATCGACGTAGCCTTTTTGGAAAGCAATTGAGTGCTATCTATCAAAAATTAAAGTGTTTTCTCTTTGACTCAGCAATTCCACTTCTATGAAATTACCCTGTACAAGTTTACAAAATGAACAATGGTGTTCATCTCAATGTTCCTTATGGGAAATCTGGAAAAAAACAAAAATATCCTAATGAAGGATGGAATACTTTCTAGCCATTAAAAAGAATGAAGTCTGTGACATATTATTAAGTAAAATTCAAGTTACAGAACAGCATGTATGGGATGGTCTCACTGATATAAAAGGAACATCTATCTACATGTTTATATATATATCTGCAACAGGAAAGGATTTCTCAAATTCAATATATGGATCTCTTAAAGGAAAGTAGTTCTTTGGATATTCACCATTGGTTTAAAATTTTTAATTCTAAATTTATTTAAATAGGTACAAGTATTCAAAATCTTTTGGCATTGATTAGTGGGCCCCATGAAGTTATAACATTAATAGAAGTCCAAAGGCAATTTATAAATTAAATGCCCCTCTCCCCCGCAAAATCTATGCAATAAAAACTCAAATTGAAAGATGACATCCTAAAATAAGATCTCTGTTGAAGTTATAATTGTAGAAAGATAGAATTTCAGGTAGAAGTCTATATTAAATCTTTCTGCATTTGACTTAGAATATTCTTTTTATGTTTGACCTCCAGATAATCAGACTAAAATTAACCAAAACTATGGACCAATTTTAATGATATGACACTTGATAATTCTAACTTGGTTTTATTCACTTTAAACTAAGGTTATTATCATAACTTTTAAGCATAAAATTTGGGGGAGAACAGAAAAATAATATATGAATCTGCTCTATTTTTTTTTTTTTTTTTTGCAGATGTTGAAAAAATGCAGTTTCAACACAAAGTTCATAATCAAAGTTTGGAAAGAAAATTGCAAAAGTGGGAAATGATTTATTCATATCATTTAGAAAACAACCATAATTCAAGTTTATTTTTAATCGTTTCTATTTTGTCTGCAATTGAATTGTTCAAATTACTACCACCAGCACAATGTCCTGTGGCTTTCAGATGACCCAAATGCAATATCTTCATATTAAGTCTGCTCTTGGTCTTTTCTCATTACTCCTCTTTAATTAAAGTAGTACATTACTCATTTTAATTACATTAATTTTCAGGATGTCAACTTGAAGCCACAATTTATTAAAAATTTTAAAAGCTCAAGTCTTCGTATAGAAAATGTCACTCAAGTGCAAATTATCACAGCCAAAGGGAAGTTTTGTCTTGATAACTAAAAAAATTTCAACATAAGCGTGACAGCTGTCATTTTGATGTTGGGACCTGCCAACCTTATGGCAGTTAGACCTGCTTTCCAATTCATAAACAGTTAAAACCCAGAAAAGGATGCAAAATATTTTTATGGCATGAGGGGAAGGATTTTGAGTGATTTTTACTTTTTCCTTGGCCTTTCACGTGTTATTGGAATTTTTTAAAATCGCGATTATTTACATAACCTAAAAAGTAAACAATAAAGCTGATTTTATTGTAAAAAAAAAAAAATGAAAAGATAAAAGTGCTATCATTTTATTACTTGACTCCCAAAGAGTATAAATACACATGAAAATGAAGGTGATAAAACTGAGGTCTATCTTTATGTTGAATGTGATCATTATCTAGAATCTGGAAGATGGAGTTTTTCATATTTAACTCTTGAGATGGCTATCCAAATGAATGGACAGAATTACAAACAATTTTGTGTAAAGAATTAACAGGCCTCAGACAATATATCCGGAATCTCTAGGGCTTCTTAGACCTGGTTGAAGAAATACTTTAGATCCTTCTGTATGGTTAAAAATTTTTATAACGAGCAAGAAAAAAATTAAAATGCTGCTGTCTCATAGTTACTTACTTCTCACCACCCCACCCTACACTCCTCATTTCCTTTTTAGGGGTTTTCCTCTTCTTGTGTCTACTAGAGATGCTCCTGTGTCACAGGAGCTTTGATAGAGTGATAGAACTGGTGCAAAAACAGCCAGTTACGGAGCATGACTCCGACAGAAAAAAAGAACAGACCAAAGATTTGGTGCCAAGTAGGAAGCCCGGTATAGCAGAGTCCAGGTTGGATCTGGGATAGGGGAGAGTTCATAGCTGTAAAGCCTGAAATTATAAACATACAGGCTCCACATTAGAGAAGCAAAGTCTCTTAGTGTTGCTGACTGGCTGCCAATGCCTGGGTTTGCTGTAGGGGGAACACTGGCCACCTGGAGGGATCCTGCTGCATTGTAGGTGCCTACCTGGGGGTGACAGGTCTAGTGCCTCTATTGCGTGAGTAGAGTGCTCAATCTGGATTTTGGAGTCCAGCCAAGTTTGTGAGCTAGATGGCCTGATTAGGACTAGTCAGCATTTAGAAGTTTGTTTTAACCACCTACTTCACAAGGAGACTCGGAAGGTTGGAGGAACCCTGAAAACTGGCTAATCTAACTCTTCCTCGAGTTGGGGAAAATGAGTCCCATAGAGACTGCCACTTGCCTGTAGTTAGAATTAGAATCCAGTTCTCTCAACTCATCCCAGAGCTCTTTAAAATTACAACGCACTGCAAATTCATCTTCAATGAGAAAAACACCTTACTCTTTTCTGAAAAACACTGACAACAGCATGCAAAGAGTCCACACTCAGTAAAACAAGTTGGTGGCACCCATTAAACTAGAGTTTTGTCAAAAAGAGTTACCTTTTATGAACTTGATCCCCTGTGCCCTCTCTGTGAGGCTTGGGTTCCCTAGAAGACAACTCTGAGACTAAGATTCATGTGTCCCCAAGTGTTAAGAAGTTGCTCTGGGAAACCTGAAAGGGCAAGAAAGACAGAAGAGGGAGAGAAATCAAGCCAGAGTATGATTTGGACAAAGTCCTGAGGCGAGAACTTCCATCTGACCCTGCGGGCACCTCTGAAATGGAGGTTACCCTTCAGATTTATGTTCGCATGACCTGAGGCAAGAGAATTAGCATTTCATAACCCTGCATTTTGGCCAAGGGCCTGCCTGCAGAGGCCAAAACCCCTGGGCACTTCCAGTTCCTGCATAAATAGGTGAGCAAAGCTGCTCTAGAAGCCCAAGGGCAGGCCTCTGCAGAAAGCTGCAGGTGTGGCCACCGAAGGCACAGATGCCAGGGGAGGGTCCCATAACACAGGATGGGGGCTTCCAGGGGATTGAGGGAGAAGTGACAGTGTCCACGACACTCCCAAAATATCACATTCCAATCCTATCAGATTGTTTCCCTATTTCTTCTACAAACCAAATTAAACAGATAAACAGACTTGAAAAGACTTGCATCATAAAAATGAGTCCTCTAGATCAGGATCTAGTAGTCTTTTTCCATAAAGATGGTAAATATTTTACATTTTACGGGCCATAAAGTGTCTGTTGCAACTATGCAACCCTTGCAAAAGCAGCCACAGACAATACATGAACAAGTGAGTGTGGCTGTGTTCCTATAATACTTTATGGACATTGAAATTTGAATTTCACATGATTTTCACATGTCAGAAAATGTTATTCTTTTGAGTTTTTTCCAAATATTTAAAAATATTTAAAAGCCATTCTTAGCTTGTGGTTCTTAGACAACAGGCAGCAAGTTGGATTTAGCCTGCGAACCATAGTTTGCCAACCTCTGCTCTAGATCAAGGCCTTTCAATCTCATTGATCACGACTGTAAGAAAGGCTTTTAATATTATGTAATCCTACAACATACATAAACACATACATACATAAAAACAACATACGAAATACACATACGTAATTCAAACTTGTTTCATAAAACTTCTTACATTTTCTATGAACTATAAACTCTGATTTTTTTCATTTTATCCTACTTGCTTTTATTTTTAAATAATGTCATGATCCACTGAATTGTTTTCTTCAACCCATCATGGCTCACACTACCTTCAATTTGAAAAGCTCTGCTCTGGACCCATCGAAGTCTGTGCTCTGAGCGACAGAGATAGCGCAGTCACAGTGGCTGTTCTGCATTCATCAGCACCAATTTTACTTGGAATTTGCCAGTAAATAACATAAAGACCAAAAAAGATGCTATCACAAACATGTCAACGGCATCATGACAGGATCGCTTGTCTCAACCTGCCGGGTACCAGATGTTTCAGGAAATTTTAGATGGCTCCCTGTCTTTCTTAATGTAAAAAGTATGAATTTCATTTGAACTGAAAAGAATTAAGAGCAAAGAGAGAATTTAAAGCAAATGCAAGCCACAGCCCGAAACCTTAAGTTTGGAAGTTTGGAAGGAGACTTTGGACTATTGGCATATTATTACACCCATACTCGTCACCAGCTGAGATATCTGAAAAGAGTGACAATTTCAAATAGCAACGCCTGGTATAACTCAGCTAAATATTGACGATAGACCAGACCATGGTTAGCTTAAAAACAAAGACAAAAATTGATTGTGATCGGAAGACAAAAGATCCAATGCCTGGTACTTTTATTTAATCAAGATTAGCTTTGCACTCTTTACCTTGTAGTTCAGGGGTCATAACTGGCTTCAGGCAAATAGGGGCTTGGTGAAAATTGCCTTTATCATATCGCATTGTCCATTTCCCTCTTGTCACTCTCCTCTGGCCTTCCTATCTGGATTTTAAAGATGGGATGAGATAGGTGGGAGAAAGAAATTTGAAATTCTATTAAACAGACTTCAGGTTTATCACTATTTTCAACATTCTCCTCTTTACTCCCTGTTTGCCCCCTAATGTCTGTGATAATTGGGATCCTCCTGTCTCTTTCTCTCCCGGTTTCAGTTCAGTTCAGTTTAGAAAATACCTATTGTGCACATTGCCTGAGCTAGATCCTGGAGACACAGTGGTTAATGAAATCGGAACCCACTTTTAAAGACCACAGAATGGCATTCATTAGGCCCCTCCGTTCAGTGAGGTGAGGTGTGCAGAAGTTCTTTGTTAGCTGTAAATTTATTGATAATCACAGTGATGTTAGCAATTAATCATTCCTCAGAGGCATAGCCATCTGCTATGTAGGAGGATTTCAGTCTGCTAACAGGAGCCTCTTACCTCCAAAGTCCCAGTTCTGTGCAGGTGGGAAAAAACAAACAAACAAACACACACAAAAAAACTCTTAATAACCGTATGAGAGAGAAAAACAAAAAAAACCCAAAAAGTATTAACTGGTGATAAATACATATAAAGCAATACTACTCAAAAAAATTTCCAGGATATCTTAGATGGTGGATTTTTTAAATTTTATTTTCTTCTCTAAAATGTTCTCTTTAAAATACCTGAAATGTGCCATAATGTATACATATTATGTTCTGAGCTTTCAAGATAGTCATTAATTTTTATAAATAGTGATTAATTTTTCTGGTTATAGAAGATTCAAACATGTTCATTTAAAAAATTTTAAATAATAATAAATAGAAAGTAAAATTTTCCCCAAATCTCATCTTGCCCCATCCCCAACAACCATTAGTAACTTTTCAGTGTTTGTTTCTCTAGCCTTTATTTTATAAATTGACATGTATGTATGCATGCATTGGACAAAAATGGGATGTATATTGTATACTATATGTGTGTGTGTGTGTGTGTGTGTGTGTATAACATTTAAAAAGATTATAGCTATTACATATGTATATATTTGTGATAGATTGTTTTAACATTACAATATGACATGAACATCCTTCCATATAAACCTACCTTATTGTTTCAGCAGTAGCTTAACATTCCATTGTATGGCTATACAATTAAATGGCTTCCAGTGTTTTACTCTTAATAACAATGTTACAGCTAACAGTTGTAAACATCCGTTCTGACATACATGTGCAAATATAAGTATAGGCTAAATTCTTGGAAGTGGAATTATTTATTCAGAGTCTGAACACAATATGCCAGATTACTTTTCCTCTAACAGGATATAAGAGTTTCTCGAATATAAGAGTTTCTCTACAAACATGAAAAGGTGTTATAGATTTAAAAATTTTGCCAATCTAATAATGAGAAAATTGATCTTGATTGCTGTTTTAAGTTGAATATTCAAGATTGCTAGTGAGTTTGATCATCTATTCTCATGTTTATTATCCACTTGCTTTTCTTCATTTTGTAAATTGAGATATAATTCACATACCATAAAAATTTACCAACATTTATAATCCAGTGGTTTTTAGTATATTCACAAAATTGTTCAACCACCACTTTATCTAGTTCTAGAACATTTCATCACCCCAGAAGAAATCTCATAGCCATTAGCAATCACTTTCATCCCTACTTTCTCCTCCACATTCCACCTACCCCACTGCTACCACTGTTTTACTTTCTGTTTCTATGGCTTTGCCTATTCAGAACATTTCCTATAAATGCAATCAAGGAAGATATGGCCTTTTGTGACTAGCTTCTTTCATTTAACATGTTTTCAAGGTTCTTCCATGTTGTAACATGTATCAGTACTTCATTTCTTTTTATGGCTGAATACTATTCCATTATATGAATATGCCTCATTTTATTTATCCATTCATTACGTGATGGTCATTTGGGTTGTTTCCACTTTTTGCCTATTATGAGTAATGTTGCTATAAACATGTATATACAAGTTTTGTATGAACAAATGTTTTCAATTCTCTTGAATATATACCTTTCTGGATCATATGGTAACTCTATGTTTAATTTTTTGAGGAACTGCCAAACTCTTTTCCACAGTGGCTGTACCATTTTTATTCCTATCAGCAATGCATGAGGGTTTCAATTCTACACATCTATACCAGTACTTGTTTTTCCCTCCTTTTTTTTTTTTTAAAAAAAAATTATAACTATCCCAGTACATGCAAAGTGGTACCTCATCTAGTTTTGATTTGAATTTCCCCAATGAATACTGAGGTTGAGTATCTTTTCATGTACTTAGTGACCATTCGTGTATCTTTGAAGAAACATCTATTCAAATGCTTTGCCCATTTTAAAATTATTTAACTTTTAATTGTTGAGTTGTGTTCTTTCTCTATTCTGGATACTAGTTCCTCATCAAATATGTAATTTGCAAATATTTTCTCCCATTCTGTGGCTTGTCTCTTCATTTTCTTGATAGTGTCTTTTGATGAACAAAAGTTTTTAATTTAGAAAAAGTCCTATTTATTTAGTCTTTGGTTGCTGTGCTTTTGGCATCATATCTAAGAAACTTTTGCCTAATGCATGGTCACAAAAATTTATACTTGTGTTTTCTTCTAAGAGTTTTGATCTCCTGAGAGCTTTGATCTATTTTGAGTTAACATTTGCCTATATTGTGAGGTAGGGGTCCAAATTCATTCTTTTGTATGTCAAACTTTAGTTGTTTCAACACCCACTTTCCTTTTTTTACCCCTATAAATTTTACGTTCATATCTTTTCCCTATTTTTTCTTATTAGGTTATTTGGGGATGTTTTTATGGATTCGTAAGGGTCATATAATAAGAAAACTAGTCTTTTGACATGAATTATAAATGTTCTTTCTCAATTACGATTAATCTGTTATGTTTGCTAACGGTAGGTCAGTTTGTAGGTTTTCACATTTTTTTCTTTGGTTTTCAGCCACGCAGGTGTTTTAAATTTTTGGTCACCAATTTTATCAGTGTCTACCTTTATGGCTTCTGGTTTCCATGTCAATGGCTCCTCTTCTGAAGTGGTAACAAAACAGAGAAGTGATACAGATCAACATCATCAGATATCTGCAAGTTATAACTGAAGCCACGAGAATGAGTAAGTTCTTTAGAGGAAAGTGTGCAGAGATAGTAGGGAGGAGGGCCAAATACTGTGCCTTTAGGAATATCCAAACCAGAGGTCAAGGGAAAAGATGAGAAAGCAAAGAAGATCCAGAAGAAATAGATGAGCTAGGAGGAGGGGAAAGGCAATAATGAGGGCCACTACCCAACAGAGGCCAGAGTTCCGAGCAGAGAGTTGTTGAGAGCGCAGCTACAGCAGGGGTTCCAGAAGAGCAGTTTTCTGGACTGTGGGAAATCGGACTGACAGGTGTATTGCACAGGTGTGCCTGGAGAAAAAGGAGACAGCTTGTTTAGGAAGTGTACCAGTGAAAAGACAGAGAAAATTAGAGAAGGCAAAAGGGTCTGGCAAAGTTTTATTTTCTTTTCAAAAAAGAGAAAAAGGGGGAAATTTTGTCATGACTTAAGGTTAAGAACCAGGCGTGTTTTGCTGATAAGCGTAAGGGTTTAGGAAGCTTAGTTAATTCCCATTGCTGTTAGGATTTTAGATCCTAGGAAATTTTGAAAGTTCCATGAGTGGAAGCCAGAAGGGAAAAAGCCAAGCTTTTAAATGAGTTGATATAGGTAAAGTGCTTCTTAACAGTGCTTGTGTTAGTTTTGGTCTCTGGAAAGCAGACACTGAGATGGACTTAGAAGTACAAAGGATTATTGGGTGTAAAGCCCATAAAAGATAAAAGTAGGCAAGACTGGGCAGGGAAAACCTTCAGATCATGGTGCAGTTCTCACAGCATCTCTGCCAACCAACTGGGGAACTCTGGGGTAAGACCGCCCATCAGATGAGTCCTGGACTAGGCAGAAATGGCCTGGTCCTAAACAATATCTCAGATGGTGATAAGTGCTGAGGATGTAGGGAGGGGTATTGAGGGCAGGGGGGCTGCAGATTTTAATAGAGACAAAGAGATGAGTGTGGCAAGTATGAAGTGTGGGGGTTGTGGTATAGGCATGGGGGTGGGTGTAGAATACTAGCTGATGAGACCTGAGAGAATGTGGGTGGGGTAGGGGGCATCATGTAGAGTCACTGTAAGAATTTAACTTTTATGTGAGTGAAAAGAAATAAACTGCAGAGTTTTAAACAGGGGAGTGACATGATGTAATAGGGATCCTTGATACTCCTTTAAGAATAGACTGAGGTAGTGCAGGTATGGAAGCAAAGATGATGAGCCTTGGTGCTGGCAGTAGAGATGGAGAGATGTGATCAGATTCTGGATATATTATAAGTACATAGATCCAAAAAGATCTTCTGATGGATTAGATATGGAATGTGAGGGGGGAAAAAAAGATAAAGCTATATGTATTAGTTCTCTATTGCTCTGTAACAAATTAGCCCAAATTTACAGAACTGTGGTATAATAAATAGGTGTTGTTTTTAGCTGAATATGTGGTGATTTCTTATGGCAGCCATAGAAAATGAACCTTTCCAAGAGGCTTATTCTATCTTTAAATAGCATTTGTTGTAAGGAAATGTCACCTTGTTTATTACCCTAAGTTCTGTCACTCTGTTCTTTCCACCATTAAACCTAGTTTTATTTCTTGGAGCCATGTAGATAGCCCATCCTATATTTGAAAACAGCCCATCCGAGCCTTTCCTTCTTTGGACCAAAGATTCTCTGTGCAATCTCCATCCGGACTACTTTTCTCTAAATGTGTTTTATTTAGGTCCCCAGACTTATATTCTAGATCATGGGAACTTACTATAACAAAACATGTTTGAAAAGATTTTGCTGATTTGGAGAATCTTACTCTTCTGTTACAAAGGAAATATTTTCCATCTTTATCACCAAAGATAAACAATATTTTCTGGACCATCAACTACACTATTATCCATAACAGAAAAGTATCATTTAGAATGACCTAGACTTGAAAATGAAGTAGAACATGGTCGGGAAGTTTGCAAAATATGAATCTGCCTGCACATTATAGATCATGATACTCAATCAGGATTAAAATTTGATGCTTGGGTAGTTAACAGAAATTTCCTCAAATGAAGTAAGCTCAATAAAAAGCAGCAGCATCTGGGAATTAAGATGTTGTGTTTCATCTGTCCAGGTAGACATCTGATTGGAATAAAATTTTTTCCTTTGTCCTTGGAACATGGGGCAGTACCAAGAGTTTTGCCAAGACACTGGGGAAGGCAGGTAGGGCTGATTATCACCAAGATCCTCGACTAAGGGTTCCTGAAAACCCCAGCAGCGTGGTTTATGGCTAACCAAAACAAAAATGGATAAAGTGAGAGGGGGAAAAAGAAAAACTTAAGATCAGGAAAATGGAAGAAACCTAGTAGGAGGAACATCATTAAAATTATCAAGTAATCCACTAAAAGGTAACTTTAAAGATATACTGACACGAGGGAAGTGTGGTTATTGAAAATACTTTGAAAAGTGACCAAGAAAAACTAGATTTGATAACTGGAGAGAGTAAGTGATCATCCTTTGAATTGAAATTGAACAGTTTCCAGTTTCATGCATATATGAGCATTTTTCCTCAATTAAATTTTTAGCCCGTTTGGAAGAATGGCTATGTCTTATAATTTCTTTGAATAAGATAAATAGCAAGTACTTGGAAAATACTCAATTAATAGAATTGAATGAAATTGCCTGTTGACTGGCTGAATAACAAATGAAGACATTGTTGTTCTAATTGGAATACAGGTCCCTTGAGAGAAAACTAGATTAAGTTGGAAGAAGCCACATATTCCTGACTCATCCATCCTTTTTCCTTAAATGACTCACTGCTCTGGGATGTTTTCCCAAGTGTGGTCCAAGGGCTTCTGCATTAGAATTGTCTGGGGATGCTTGTTAAAAATGAAGAATCCTACATCCTACTGCCCTAGCCCCACTGAATCAGAATCTGGGAGGTAGAGATGCTAATTGTAATTTACATACAATTAAATGCATATATTTTAAGTATACCATTCGATGGAATTTGACAAATGTATACACCCCATATGACCACCACCCAAGACTTCTATCGCTCTAGAAAATTTTCTCAGGCCTTTTTTCAGTCAATCACCCCATCCCTCTTGAAGGAACCACTGTTCTCATTTCTATCATACCAAGTATACTCTTTCAAGTCAGGCTTCTTTTACTCAGCATATTTTTGAGATTTATCTATGTTGTTGTATGTATTAATAGTTAGTTCCTTTTTATTGCTAAGTAATATTCCATTGTGGGAATGCACTACAATTTGATTATTTGTTGATGGATATTTGAGTGGTATATTCCTTTTCTATGCCATATAACAAATTGCCACAAATGTAGCCTTTTAAAACAACACACATTTACTATCTCACAATTTCCACATATCAGGAGTCTGGACATGGCTTAGCTGTGCTCAGCTTCACAAAGCTGCAACCATGGTGTCAGTCATACTGCAATACTGTTTGGAGCACAGGGTCCTCTTTTAGCTCACATGCTTGTTTACAGAATTTACATCTTTGCAGTTGTAGGACTGAGGATCTTAGCTTCTAACTGGCTGTAGCTACTGTTTCTGCCATGTGGCCCTCTCCATAGGCAGTTCATAACATGGCTGTTCTCTCCTTCAAGGCCAGAAGGGGAGTCTCCCTCTTCAGTCTGCTAAAATATAATCATAGGAGTAACATCCCATCACCTTTGCCATATTGATAAAAGAAAGTCACACCTTTCACCCAGACTCAAGGAGAGGAGACGATTTAGGCTGCGGATTATTAGAGGCCACCTTAGAGTATGTCCATCAGAAGTTGTTTCTAGTTTTTTAGCCATTATGAATACTAGTATACAAGTCTTTCTGTGAACATATACTTTCACTTCTCTTGGGTAAATAAATACCTAGGCATGGAATCACTTGATCACAGAGTAGGTGTATGTTTAACGTTATGAGACAATGTCAGTTTTTCAAAAAGGCTGTAAAATTTTATGCTCCCATTAGCAAGGTAATGAGAGTTCCAACTATTCCTCCCTTTGCTGTTGTCTGTCTTCGTAGTTTTAGCCAATTTCTAGTGAATGTGAAATCTGCATTTTTAATGAGCTCTGTGGGTAATTCTTATACATACTGAACCACTGCTATAGAGACATGAGTTATGGAGGCCCTGTTCTAGACTACTCAGTTACAGGTCCCTCAGAAATCAGTCCCCAAACCTAACTGATCAACTGAACAATGGGGAGCACTGGTTAAAAACAGAGTATGGGCCCTACTTCAGACCTCCTGAACCATCATATCCAGGAAGACAATGTGGGAACCTGTATTTTCCAAATAACTGCTATGTGATCTTTTGACCTGCTGGGTTAGGAAGCACTTTCCTCACTGCTTCTAGTTCTGAAAGCACCTTTGGTGTGCTATTCACACAGAGAAAACATCCATGAAGTGGATCTAGGACTCTGAAATGGCACCACAGACACTCCCTGCTTCATTAATAAAATCCATTAGCACATTAATGTGCTTATTTGCTTACTGGATATCCTACGTTAATGACACAGCTTCATGGAGAAAAGAAGTTAGGGGGAATTGTAGCTCAGATGTTTGGCTTTACTAATAAGACTTACTTATTATTCAAGGAAATTTTATCTCCAACTATAATCCAATAATCTCAAGTAATGATCTCCTCCTATTTTCAAGCAGACATTAAGTTTCTTTCAGAAGTAATTCTTTGAAAAGTACTGTTGAGCACATGCTATGTAGCGGGCACCACAATGTGCTGGTGAGGACTGGATCTGAGCTGGGGAGGAAGAAGGACCACACTACACAAGCAATTGCAATCTGGGTGCTAAGTGCTGGAGAGAGAAAGTGCAGGGCTCTCTGGGAGCACACAACCTAAGGAGGGAGGAACAAAGGCTCCTCCAGGCTTTTCATTCTCTAAATATCATTTTTAAAAGCCATGTTTATATGAATGGATACAATTAAACTCCTCTCTGACTACCAATCTTTTCCCCTCAGGGGACACTACCTCCAGGCAGTCATCTGTCAGGGATGAGAGCACATAAGGAGGACTGCCAGACACCACTGAGTTGAGAGAGACAGAGGGAGAGAGAGACAGGACAGGGACCAGTGGCCAGCTGCACACTCCAATGCTGGTGGTGAACAGTTGACTGAATGTAGACCAGCAATTAGGAGAACCCTAGCTGTACCACTAGCTGATGTCTTAGGGATTCACATGTCTTTGCTTCTTCCACAAGAAAAAAATAAAATAAAATGGTGTCTCAACAACCTGTATATAGAGGGTATCTGAAATGTTTGGGAACATAGGATAAACCTATTTTTAAATGATGTGCTACTGCATTTTCAAATAATATGCTCAATATTATTCCTCTTCAACCTCCAGACACATTTTCAGGTAAAATTCTTCTAAATTTCATTACAGTACAGAACATTTAAAAAAGTCTGGAAACACAGAGAAAATAAGAATTCACTGTACTTTTTCAAGTGAACAATTGGACCTATTGCTATATATTTGGAAGTTCTTCATCTGAAAAGGTATGGAGGTTGATGAAAAACATATTGAGCACAGTATTGGAAAATATAACTGCCACGCTGTTTAAAAATAAGTTTATGCTATGTTGCCCAACTTTTCAAACACCCCTTATATTGTCCCACTTAACTCTTGCAGCAAGTGAGGGCCTGAGGTCAGGAAGGCTCCACAACTTGCCCAACGTCTCCCCAAGAGAGGCTCAGTGGCATAGCCGAGACTTAAGCTCACTTGTCCAAGACCCAAGCCCACCTGCTTCCTTCTTTAGAGAGTCACCTCTGAGCTCTGAGCCCCACACGGGGTTGTTAAGACACCACAGCACTTTCCTGACACCTCGACTGCAGCCTTATTCTTTTAAGTTACAGGGCCATCTCTTAACACTGTGGGCTTCAGGAACCTTTTTGAGACACCAAGAAAGGCAGGCGATGGACCCTTTTTCCTGACAACTGAAATTTGCATTTGGTGTCAGAGTATGTGCAAGACCCCCAAAGGCTATCCCTAGACTCCTTTGCAGATTATGGACCCAGGTCAAGAATCACTTCTTCTGTCTGTAAAGTTCTTAAAGACAAAGGGCAAGGCCTCTGTTTTCTTGCTTCCATCTGACTGCAGTGCTGCTACATGGTAGAGCTCTAGAAATGTTTGCTCTTCTGTGAAAGTGCTTTAGAAACTGTTCGGGGGAGTGTAAGGAGTCGGTGAAGCAAAGAAGGAGGAGAAAACCCTTCCAAGAATAATGATGTTATGAATATCATAAAGCTCAAGAAATAATTCCCTTCCCTTTCAACAGAGGCCACATAATTATAAAGGCACACTCACAAGGTGGTAGATGTTGGTCATCCACTTCCTGTGTGCATTGCTGTGCCCATGAACGTGTGGCCATACATGTACTCTAACCCTGTCACTTGAGGTGGAGGAACAGGGAGGATAGGGACATGGGCATTACAGGTCTCTTCCATGGGTCACCTAAGAGGCTTAAAAGTTTTATTTCCTACCTCCTATATGAGTAGCCAGCAAACTTTGTTTGAGATGCTGGCCTATTTTTATTGTGAAAGTCAAAAGGATCTGTTTTCTCTAATTTCCTAGAAAAGGGTACAATATTAAAGCAACCTTCTAAACCCTTTGAATATAGAATGTTCCCTCCCTCCAAGCTCAGAAAATTTGTTGAGAATGAATCAGTATCCCTCCAATTTTCATCCTGAGTGCTCCTTGTCCCCATCTCCCTCCAACCATTGCCCCAGCATTCCCTGTCATGCTACATACCCCCCATCCTGATGGCTTTATTGTCTCTTTGGTGAGCTTTCCTCAGAACCAAAAACAAGCAGTGCACTTAGCTTGCACAGACATCTTCCATCCTTGCATTAGGTGCTCATTCACTAATGAATGTCTCCCTTGGGCTTCATGGACAGTAAGGCAAATGCAAGACTGAGGACCAAGAAGCAAATTACTGATCTCTTGGGTACAAGCATCTTAATGAAGTGAGAAAGAGCTGGCGACTAGCCCAACCCTTAAAGGTCGTTTCCAAGATGCATTGTTTATATCTTTAATAAATATGTTCTGCTTGGCTTTGTACCAGGTCAATTTGACAACTGCACGTGAAGAAATTTCATAAAACACAAGGAGTACTTATTCATTCATTTATGCAATAAACATTTTGGAGTATTTGCTATATGCTAGGTACCATGCAATGTGTGATGGATGCCATGAACTCGTGATCTAGTGCAGATGTGCATGAGCATCTTTGCATGTCAGAGGAAAATGAAGGGGCTTGGAAGCAGGTGGAGATGCACTGCTTTCAGGCAAGGTGGCTACAGCAGGGTCATATGTTGAAGCTCTGTAGGGATTAGCCTGGTAGTGTGTGAGGAGATGTGGAAGAACTTGGGGGAAGGTGGTTCTAGGCAGAAATAACAGAGTGTGTGAAGCCCCAGAGGCAATGGAGCCTGTTAGTACCTATTGGAAGAGTGGATTGTGTGCCTCTCCTCTCAACCCCACATTCAGTAATGCCACCCTGATAGCATGAAATCAGGCATGGGTGGAGTATACCACAGAAATTGGCAAACACTGCTTATCAGGGATTTTTGCCCCTAAAGAGCCATCTTTAAGTGATTTGGAATTCATCGATCTCAGATAATAAACATTCACCAACACACTACCGTCCAGAGGTGAAAAAGAGCTTGGTAGTTTAGTGGAAACTGCCAGAAGGTCAGCATGTCTGCTGTTACTACTGGCAAGTTGTGACAGGTGTGTCTGGGTGGGTCATCAGGAATCAGGTCATGCAATCCCTCAATGCCACGCAAAGGAGTTTGCTAGTGATGCTGTCTTGCCAAGAAATCAGTAGTGGACATCTGTTGTTTATGCTTCCCCAGCATCCATTTCTCTTTCTTCTGGTAAAAGTAGTCCATGATCTAATTGGGGGCAACAGACTAGTTGATGGGACATAGGTCATGACAGCCCTTCATGACACAGGGGGTGAGCTCCAATCTTCCAAGTCTGGCCCTCCTGTAACCTCACGTTTGTCCTTGTATTGATTGAATTGAAGGTCTTACAGGTTCAACTGTAGCAGTGTTTATCAAAATGTGGTCCTTGTACCACTCGCATCAGAATCATTCAGAGTGGTTATATACAATGATGACTCCTGGGTTCTACCCCAGAAATGCTTAATCAGGATATCTGCAAAGAATCCGCATTTTAAACAAGAACCAAGTGATTCTTACGTACACTAACACTGGAGATCTAAAGACTATGTAGTATTTTTTCTATTGTGCATTCATTATTAACTCTATTAATTCATTCATTTAAACAAATATTTATTGTCTGTCACCCTCCCAGGTGCTGGAGAACATAGTGGTAAACAAGATCAGCCAAGCCCCGCCCTCAGGAGCTTATAGTTTGGGGCAGGGGGAAGAGAAGAGAGGCAATAAATTATTTTTAAAAAGTTTAATTTCAGAAAATAAGAATTATGAAGGAAATAAAGAAAGTGATGGGGATTTGTGCTCAATGGTTCCTTTAGATTGGATGGTCAAGAAAGGATCCACGAGGAGACAACATTTAATCAAGATGCGTATTCTATGATATTTTTTCCCTTAGAATTCTTATTCAGGAAAAAGCACACATATATTCACTTATGAACTTTAGTCCTGTTAAACAAATCAAAGTTTAAAACTCTTTAATACAAGCTTAACTTAAGAGGATGTTTTAACTGCATACTCACACATTATATATGTTATACATATTAGACATGTCAATCAGGGTACTCACTGTTTTTTAATAGGAACTGCCCCCACCACTACCTCTAAGCAAGAGACTGCCAAGACTGCCATGTTTTGAACCACGTACTCCTATTCCAAGGGGAATCAATCCTCAGAATAGCCAGCAGTATAGGAAAAGATGAACTGGACCATCAAATTCTCTCCCAGAAACTGAAATGATGAAAAATTTGGTGAATGAGGTAGGGAGAAGCAAGTTTGGAGGTTGAAAGGGTACACTGAGAGAAACTAGGAGGTACAGTTGGATCTACACAGGGCCAGAGAAGTTAAAGGGAAACAGAAACTATGAGTAAGATGAGGAAGCAAAAACAGAAAGCAGAAATAATGAGATGGAGGCAATAGGAGAACAGACTAGCTGAATAGGCATGAATGGGACCTGTGTGAAGTTGAACAAATTCCTCTTCTTTCTTTCACCTAACTCTACTCCAATTCCTGATCTTCCCATGGCAAGGTATTTGGATTTCCTGGGTTTCCAACTTTTAAAATTCACCAGCAGTAGCAACGAAGCAGCAGCACTGTTTCTAACACGCATTTTGGGGAGCGACTCGAGAATGTCTCTGTTACTGGAAATATGTATGGTCTTATTTGGAATGATGTAATTGTAGACAATTGTAGCTTAAATACACACACACACACACACAACACACACAGCTTTTTGTGTCTGCTTCTGTATGTGAGGGAAGTGAGTAGCCATATACTTACTTCAGACACCACTTCATACCTCCTAAATAATGGCCATGACTCTAGAGTACCCCTGGCATATTCTTGCTTACTTTTTTCTATATGAGGACAGGCTGTGACAGCTTTATGAGACTTGGAGCTCATTGATCCCAAATAATAAGAACACTTCGCAGTAACTCCCCCAATATCTGAAGTTGATTATATTCTGATGAACTCTTATCCGTAAGCAGTTGTTTCCTAAAAATAGTTTCTGAAAAGGCGGAAGCACTGGCTATCTCCCCAAAGAGAGAGAAACAGAATGTATAAATAGAAAATGTATCTGATGTCAGAGCCCATCACCGGTCTCTTTGACTAATATGAAAAAGAAATGTTTTGGAGCAGCTGAGATATTTAGCTCTGAAAATTATCCACTAAGAAGCTACTTGGATAATGTTGAATATTTTTTTTCTACAAACCCCCCTTTGAAATAAACCAAACAGAGGTTCTTTTCACGTCCTTGGGATTTCTCAGCAAAAGGAGAAAGGAGGACTTTATAAGCTCTAAACAGCCTCGGAGGCCATTCATAGATTTCCTAGCATTCTCTGCCATTTCCAGTGCTGAAGGCCCTGAATGCAGCTTCTCACTGTCGTCATTGTCCCTGTTGGGCACTAGCCTGGCAGCTGAGCTCTCTGAAGCTTATAGGTTTTGGGGTATGGGAAGAAGCTGCCGTCAGACAGGGTCACAGTCTGTGCAGAGAAAGAGATGAACTGGAACTGTAGCAGGGGGAAACTTAAGTACATAGGGCTATTTTCATACCCTCCTGAATCACACTTCCTGTCCCCTGTGCCCAGTGCTCCTATAGAGAGTCTCAGAAAAACCCACTGTGGGGGCGCGCAGGGAAACCATCCAGATAGGCAGAGATTTCTCTGACTCTGCCTCCAGGCTGCCTCCAGGAACAAGACCTATACTGCCTACTTCTTCTTTGACATGTTCTCCTCCCTGCTCTGTTGCTGGGGCATTCCGCTGACTTGGCTATAAGTCTTCTGGGGGGTCATAAGCAGATTCTGACACTTGGCCAGTACACCATGTGCTAGTTCACTATTTCCTTTGCTGGAAAAGTCTCATCTTTTTGGAGTTCTTATTTTCTCACACGTATGATGACACATTCTTTTCAAATTTTGTTGAAAGAGTAATAGTTATAGCCTCTAGATAACTCCACCACTATTTCTACCACTCCCTTAAAACCTTTTACATTTATTTGCCAGCCGTGGATGAACTCCTCAGAAATCCTATCTGGTAAGCATTCGCGATGACTCAAGATAAAATAATCCTAAGAAGATACTAATGATATCGTGCCCAGAGGAAGAACTCACGAGCGGGACCTCCACATGCAGGAGTCTCTTTCAGGACTTCAAAGTAATGTCCATCTATGCTTGATTCATCATACAGCTGGACAAATCCACACAGTTCTGGGGGAAGTCCCCAGGCCCATTAATATTTCCCTTCCCCATTCTATATACCTGTCTTCTTCTCACCATGGTCCCCTTTGGCTTTGAGCCCTTTGCTCTTTGAGATTAGAGCCAGGATAAACTTTTAAGTAGATATCAACTACCAAGTATAATCTAGGGAACTTTGAAAAGACAGCTTTCCTTGTAATATATTGTCCTTCCTATCTTATATAGGAATGTTTTGGGCTATAAGTAATAGAAAAATATAATTGTGGTTTAAACCATTTTTATTGGCAAGAGGCAGATTCGGGCTTCAATCAGTGGCTCAGTGATGTTGACACAGAATTAGACACTCTCCACTCTTTCCCTCAGACATCCTCAGAGAGCTGCCTTTTTTCCTGCCCGCCTGTTACCTATGGTCATACGGCATCACATCCCCATACCAAAGTGAATGGACAGAAAAGGACTCAAAGGCTTTCTTCTAATAAGGGCCTGCATTTTTTTATCTGAGAAAAGAAGCTGGAACTCAGTTATATGCTCACCGCTAGACCAATCACTGGCGAAGGAGAATCACATTGCCATGAATAATGGGAGCAATCAAGATCCATTTCTGGGGCTATAAATGAGGATTGGAGCCTACCTTCCCTGAAATCAAGGAATCTAGTTGTCTGATGAGGGGAGTGAGGCAAGGCAGGAGAACAGTTGTAGGGGAGGCAGCCAACAGTGTCTGCCATAACCACAAAACTTTCTGATGCCTGGAATCCCACAGTTGTTTCATTGGTGCTTTATCTCAACAGAGGCTCTGGCCAGTGAAAGAAAATGTATTACATTTTCAAGACATTTATACCCAACAAATATTTAGTTCATCCTATTTTTTTTAGAACATTATCAAATAAAAAATAGAAAAACAGAGAAAATATGCTTATTAAGAGCGGCAATGGTATGTTTATTCATCTCTAGCCGCTGGCAGGGGAGGAACCCTGATTTATAGTTTGCTGATTTCCATGGTGTGAATAGTCTTACCATTGTTGGTTTCAAGCTACCAGTGGTTTAGCAACTGGCTAGCAAAGTTCCTGAAATTATACTAATCAGGTCTTGTGAGATCATACAAATCAACTCCAGCACACCACTGAATACATTTGTACTAATATGCCACGTAATCATGCTGTACACATTTATCTGTGTGATAGCTCCTTTAATCTAGCACTTAAAATACCTTGTAGAGTAGGTATTATCATCACCATTTCACATATGGAAAGCCTGGACTCAGATAAGTTGAGTCTTTTCCCAATTCTTCTAACAATAGGAGGCCCATGAGAGCTTAAAGCTTCAGAAAGCTCCAGATAGTGGCAATTTTACCTGGGTACCAACAAATCTTTATTACTGGAATTGTGTGCGCTGTCAACTCTTATTGCCCTCGGAGTAATAAAGACTAGGGCAAACTGAAAGTCACTGGATGCCTTTATTCTTGTTTTGAAGAGAAGAAAAAAGAAAAGAAAAATGTAACGATTTCATCAGTAACATCCAAAAAAGAGTATCTTCTGTTCTCATTGTGAATGTTCAGTGTTTGAAAGAAAGGTTAGATCCTTCTTGTTTTTTGTGACATCAAAAGAAAGTTTTCTAAAAGCACTCATATTGGCATTCATTTCTACCTTTAGCTTTATACAGAGGAACAACCTTGTGGCTCAAATGCATGGGCAGCTTTTACAACTTGTGTATTTTCTTACTATAGAAATATTCCCCAGCATTTCTATGAATTGCAATACTCACTTTTCTCTTTGCCTACTTCATTTGGTTGTAGTGAGGTGCAACTGTGGTAATGTGAAATGGAAAAATGCTTCATGCTGGTAAAGTGCTTTTGAAAATATATGGCACCATTGGTTTGTGTCACCAGGAGCAGCCTTGATCCAGACTGAGTTTCCTTGGTCAATGAGCCTTTCCTCATGAGAAGAAAAACCTTCTAGCTCTCTTTCCCCTTCTCCTGGATGGCTCATATTTCATGACCTTCTCCCTCCTGCCTATTGACAGCAGATTGGGAAAATTCTTGATTCCAATTCATCGGTCAGTGTCTCCAGCAGGGCCCATGCCACCCACTATAGGGCAGGGACATGAAGCAGTTGCTGACCCATTTCTGGGATTTCATCATTGTGTGAACTCCAGTACTCTATCTCCACAGTCTCAAGTTCATCAATCTCTTTTAGTGTTTCTGGATCACTGGTCTAGCACTAATATGAGACTTTGGTGCAAACCTAATCCCCAGGAGTGGAATAAGTTCTGCCCAGGAGAACTCTGTCTGTGCCTTTCAGAGCCAGGAAAGATGCCAAAAGAACAGAAAGTTTCGTTTTCCCTGACAATAGTCAAACTGCATTGATGTGACAAATATGGCCTGTTCTCCCCTCTCTTCCACTTCCTCCAGATCTATTTGGATTGCCCTTCTCCAAGGCACCTTCCCCTAGGGCCAGCCATGCAAACACAGCATCTCCGGTTTTTCAACATCACACAAAGGGCTTTAGGAGGTGGGCTCCTCTACTTGCTCCTCTTTGACTGTGAACATGGCCCATTTGCTCCACCCAGAGAACAGCTCTATGGCTACGACATTCTTTAAATGAGTAATTATGCTCTTCATTTAAAAAGTAAAGCCTGTGCCCCCAAATAAAAAACTTTCTTACAAAGTTTTCCTCTCCCAGATGTAATGGGCCATTATTAATTAGCCACTAAACACAATCATAAGCACCCTGGGGAAAGATAGAAGATGCAATTAAATTGGCCAGAAGTGAAACCCCAAATCGGACTGGTAGGAAGCAACCAAATTTGGGCTAAAATGCAAATTCTGGTTATGAAGTAAGACATTGCCTGCCTGAATTGCTGTTGCCTTTCCCCTCAAAAGTAAATTCATAGTTTTGGTACTCTGAGAAGTAGGATTAGAAGAAGCCAGCAAGACACAGTGACTACTGAGGCTGTTCTTGAAGCATATTATAGGCAATGAAAGATAGATTTTAGAATCAACACCATTGTAATGTATTTGTGTCTACATACATTGGCACAAAAATTGCTTTTTTTGTCCATAACCAACTCTATCCTCTCCCACATTCTTTTTCCTCTTGTGGTTTTGGAGCCATTTTCCAGTTTGGGGCTTACACTGTCTTACAGATATATTGTCTAGTCACATTATACTGGAAGATGATGTCATCATTTTGCAGAAGGCTCTTGGAAAGTTTTATAGCAGATAGACTGATACAGCAGTTCTCAAAGAGTGGTCTGCAGACTCCTGGGGGGTCCACAAGTCTCTTCTGAGGGATTAAAAAGGTCAAAACTATTCTCATTCTAATACTAAGGTGTTATTTGCCTTTGCTGCTGTGCTGACCTTTGCACTGATGGTGTGAAAGCAATG
>NW_011888783.1:35786481-35812637 GCF_000151845.1 Pteropus vampyrus | reverse complement strand
TACAAGCTTCTTAGACCCATAATATAAAGGATGTCACTATCTTTCTATGTAATCAACATTAGGAAACCAAGCTTGAGTTTAGAACTTAACTATGAGGCAGAAATTAATTTACATGACAAACACCCAAACAGTGAGGGGCAGGGGAAGAGGAAGGAAGGAAAGAAGGAAGGAAGGAAGGAAGGAAGGAAGGAAGGAAGGAAGGAAGGAAGGAAGGAAGGAAGGAAGGAAGGAAGGAAGGAAGGAAGACAGCCAGCCTATTTCAGTTAAGAATTTCCTTGGTAAGCAGTAAAAACTATTAATTTAATTTGATCTTGACCCTTGAGTATATGTCTTTTTAATATTCTGACACATAGGAAGAATGCATAAAGAACTTCTGTATGCTGAAGTACCATGTAACATAAACAAAAGCACTTGTGTAATTGTTTAAATTGCGAGCCAAACTACCATACCACTTTTTTCATGGTTATTCTGTAGACCTTCTCTTGAAAATGAACAAAGTGAGTCTGTCACTATCAAGGAAAGTAACTGACACTATGATTGCCAATGATAAAATTCAAGCTTTCAGACAAAAATTACTAAAATTACTAATTTTAAAAAACATATCTGCCATAACGAACTTGACAGGTTTCCAATACTTAAAGGCTTTTCTGACAATATCAGTAGTGATATTAATGAATGTTTGTTTTTTGTATTGTATAATAAAATGCATGAACATTTAGAAGATGCGCATAGCTCAGTAAACCACTATTTTCCAAGTGACCAAATAATATGATATTACAAAATCATGCATAGGTCCATTCAAAATACAAGATAGGGGAATGGATTTTAATGTAACAAAGTACACAAAGTTCATTGATATAGTTTCATGTTTCATATTGAACTAATCTTTAAGAAATTACCAATCCAAGAATAGCCACAGTTATCTGAAAATATTATTAAAATACTTCTTTTTCTAGCCACGTAACCAGGTGACACTAAATTTTTTTCCATATACTCCAACTAAGACAACATATCAAAAGAAATATTAATTTTAGGTGATTTAATAAATATTTTTAAATTTCTCAGTTTTAACTTTAGTATGATAAATATTGATCAATATAATCCTATTACAAAAGCTCTTTAGGGGTCCTCAATATTTTAAAAAATATAAAAGTGTCCTAAGTCCAAAAAGTTTGAGGATGCTGGACTAAACTGGGCACACTGGAAATCTAATTAGAAAGCAATACATCTAGTCTTGAACAGATGTGCTAGAATGTATGCAACCAATTGAACTGTTCCCTACAGACGGTACACTTGTTAAGACCACTGCCATTGGGCCACCATTAGAACCTTTCTTCTGCACCATCTTTAGGACACACACAGTCTTACTACTTTATAATCACAAGGCATTTTTGAACCAAAGTTAGTTTACCTAGTTGTGACAAGCTTACTCTTTGCGAATTTGACCTCAAAAGACTTTTCTCTATCTCTGAATATAAAATCTCCCTTCAAAAGACAAATATTTGCTTTCTCATCGGCAAACAACAAGACGTGTTTGCCACAAACTCAGCAATTTAGTAACAGATGGAATTTTGGGAGGTTCTAGGGTAAGAAGAATGCCAGAATGAAGTCTATTCATTAAGTCCTTTATTCAAAAGATATTGACTACCATGGGCCAGTTTGCTGAGCTCAGTATTAGGGATATGGTGCTGAGCCAAAAATACCCAGTCCCATCCCTGGCAGAGCAAGATAACGCACTAGACAAGTAAACACAGAAAGGGATATTTATTGAGATAAATGGAACAAAGAAGAAGAACAGGATACATGAGAGAATATAAGTGAGGGAGACCATTTTTAGCCTGGAGAGCAAGGGAGCCTCTATAAGGAGGAAACATGTAAACTGAGACTTGAAGGATGAGAAGGAGCTCACCAGGTGCAGAATGAGGGAGGATGTTCCACACTGGAACACATAGCTGTGTGCAGGCCTTTGGCGATATCCTTTCTGCAGGGTTAGAAACACTGTGGCACATGGAGCACAACGGTTGAGAGCATAGTCTCAGAAATCTGACCACCTGGGTTCCAATGCCAGATCTACCACCCACTAGCTGCCTGACTTTAGTGAAGTTACTCAACCTTTCTATGTTTTCTTATTTTCATCTATGAAATAGAAAAAGGTAGTGTTCTCTTACATACAGGTACTTCACAGGGGTTATGGGAGATAATTCATACAAAGTGCTAGGTTTATGGGGTGAGGGGAAGCAATAAATATTAGTGATATAATATTGGTTTGCAGGGATTGAAGTAGTTGGCTTGGGCCAGGCTGAAGTATCTCAAGGACAGTGTCATGAACTTGGTTCAGTATCAGGCCCTAACTGATCCTAGTTATGATGTAGGAATAGCATATAAACTCAAGCCAAGACAGTGTCAAGAATCCCAAACAAGATTGGAAGAAATATATTGTTAAGAAAAGCAGTTATCAAAACATGTAATTTACATGCATACTAAAGCTAGAATTTGTAGAAGGGGCTCATCAAAGGCACAGACAGGTGGAGGCCGAGGTTATCAACAGGAAGGAGTGCCAAGCACTAAGCAGGACAGATGGGAGCATGGGCGACAAGCCCAGATCAGGACTCAAGAGATGGGACAGGCAGAAGCCAAGGTTTGGTCTCAGACAGCAACTAGAATCATTCCTAGTAGGCTTCACTATCCTAAAAGGGGGTCTGTCTAATACGTGTGGCTGCCAACTCCTCATTTCTTAAGTGTTTGTGTCTATTAGTATGTTGCAGTAGGCTGTACTTTCTTCATCCATGAACCCTCCATACTGCCCCTACTGAATGTGCTCTCTCTTCCTAGAAAATTTGGGTAAGAGTAGGGGAGAGTTCACCTAGGCATCATGTTGAGGCTGGCATCTCCGAGTTTCCATGCTCTTCGCATTTTCCTTCTGGCTCTAGGGCCCCTGTCCAGATGGCCATCTGTTCTTTGCTTCTGTAGCCTACAGACAGCTGGGATGACTTGGGGTCTTTATCTGAACAGCTTCATATTCAAATAAAAAATTGAGAAGCAACTTAAATCTTTACTTAGGTCTTTCAGAAAATTCCAAGGGGGGAGAGATAATATCACATTACACACAGGTAAACATTGTAATATTCTTTTTTAGCCACCTATTGCCAAGGTCCCTTTCATCCCCAAAGCTGCCTACCTCTTCCCTCTCTCTTCCTCCCTCCCTCCTACCTCTCTCCTCTCTCTCTCCTCCCTCGTTCCTCCTTTCTTCACTCCCTCCCTCCTCCCTTCTTCCCTCTAAACTTCCTCAAAGAGCCATGATGGTTCTTCTCACATCTGTTGCTTCTACTTCCTGGTACAGAAAGTTAAGAAGGCTCTATTATATGATCCTATCACACCCCTAAAGGAGAGAGGCAGAGATAGGTTAAGTTTTATTCAGTCTCTTTCATGTAGCCATTCTCAAGAGTGTAACAGGGGCCTTGGAAGCTGGTGCTAGCCTAGTTTTTAGTCTGAGCCACTACAATGACTATGAAAATTATCGTCTCTGAGACAGTCCTGTAGGATTTCTGTGTGTTGTGTCTACTTTTAAAGTATATACACACCAGAAAGTATACTCCATCTCCTAGTAAAAAAAAGTCACAAAATAAATGCTATTTCACAAATCACTGATGTTAAGTCTGAAATAATGTTATGGTCCTCCCTCTGAAAATGGCACATGATGATACACTGTATTAGATATTTTCTGCTGTCCTCTTTGTTCTCTTCTCTCTCTTGGGCCCCAGGAGGCTTACCTTTGTGGACTAAATCAGCAGGTGACCTTGCTTGCTTGACTGCTACCAGTGAGGAGGAGCAGCAGATGGAGAGGGGTCAAGGAAGAAAAGGAGAGCAAAGTTGAGTATTGAATCATCTTCTGTGCTCCCTCCCCGCCTGGTCACTGCAGGCTGACTGCATCACTTCTGAGGCCACAGCTCATTGCAGGCAGCCCTCTCTATAAATATAGGGCACTCTCACGTGTGCACACTCGCTCTCTTTCTCTCTCTCTATCTCTCTGTCTCTCTCTTCCACCCCACCCCCCAACCCCTCTCTCTTCCCCTTCCTCTTTCCTGTAACCTCTCCTTTACTCCTTCAGGCTTACAGGTGAAAAGAATACTTCACTGTTAGATCCCAGATATAGCACTACCCTTGTGGTTTCCCAACACATCCTGTAAACAATACCTTCAAGACTCTGACTCTAATACCCTTCTAATAAACAAACAAAAAACAAGTCAAAGTAAAAAAGTTTAGAGTAAGAAAAGGTGAGAACAATTTAAGACCCCTTATTTGGAAAAGGTTTTGACAGCAGATAGATAGGAGAAAATAGTTTAGTTCCTATTTTGCTTACATCTTCATAAAGGAGAACGGTCTTTTATTCATACATTAAAGGAAAAAAAATGATTACTTTGTTTTGAATTTAGCCATGGCTGCAGAAGGTATCAGAAGCTGGGAGCTGATGAGTCCACACACGCTACTCTAGCTTTTCCTTGTCCCAGATTCTCTTAAGGGCCACAACTACTACTGCTGCTTTTCATGCAGACAGAATCCTGCCATCTAAACATGGTCTTCTAAAGTCCTTCTCATGCTTCACTAAGTGAGCCTTAGCTCCTTCTGGGCATTAGCCTCCATGGCCCAACTCTTGCAGATGATCACGTCTGTATGTGCCCATCCCTTCATGCCCCCATAATGTCTCATCAAAGACTTTCCTGCCACACAAATTTTATAGGTGCTTTCCAGTCTCTCAATTATACAGAAGGAACATTATTTATAAGCTCCCATATCCCTTGAACTACACTGCTTCTTAAATACTTCTGGCCAATGGTTCATATCTATGTTTTCTCTGAATTTTTTTGAATTTCATTACTGAAGGTAGAGATTACATCTTTAATCTCTGCATCCCCATTCTTTTATATATCATTTGTTTATGGGTTACCTAATATGAGCCAGGTGCTGTACTAAGGCATACAACAGTGAAAAAAATAGATCCAGTTTCCACGTTCATGGATCTTATAAACTAGGGGAAAAAATAGTAAGCAAAAAAGCACGCAAATAAGCATGCAGAACTTAATACATCCTCTAAAGGACTGGTGTACAATTTTATAAGAACATGTAACAGGACATTTGATCCACTCTGAGGCGTCAAGGAAGGCTTTCAAGTGGTGGTAACAGATTATCTAAAATATAAAGGATGAGCAAAATCAGATACATCAGTGATTTTCAAGCAGGGGTGATTCCCCGCCCCCACCCCAATGCATACAAGACATTTAGCAATGTCTGGAGAAATTTTTGGTTGTCACAATTGGGGTGGGTTTGCTGCTGGCATCTAGTGGATACGGGCAAGGGATGCTGCTAAACACTCTAAGATACACTCGAAAGCCCCTACGATTAAGAATTATCTGGCCCAAAATGTCAATGGTGCCAATGTTGAGAAACCTGAATTGGGTAAATTATTAGAGCCAGAGAGAACACGTGCAAACACCTAGCTCACACCCAGCCAGGCACAGAGAAGGCGTACAACATTGAACTGAATGTCTAGTTTAAATTGGTTGAAATATCACCTCTATTTTTCTTTTCTGTCATTACTTCTGTAGGGTAAAATTCTGTTTTACAAGGCAAGGGTAGGAATGACTATGACAAAACCATTTTTCTTCAAAGTTTATGTGTAACTAAAAGCTTGATTCAAGCATGAGAATGAAACATAGTCGATGGATGCGAGGACTTTTCTTTCACTCTAGACCACTTGAAAATAGAAAATGACCTCTTCATCATGACTGGTAATATGATTTCCTGAAAGTGGACATTTCTGTTTGGGGTCGCCATATGGTGACCTAGGTTGAGCTGAAATAGAAATTATGGTTTTTAGGAACTAAATGGAATAGGGGACAGGGAAAAAGGTGAAAGGGGACTAAGATTACTATCTAAAGTCAAGGCCTGTGGGTACATTAGTCATTCATTCAACAACTACTTATTGGGCTCAACTGTCTTAGATACCCGGGCTCGAAAAATTAAAAGGCTCGGGACAGATGAGCAGGCAATATGAATAATGCCCCAATAGAGTTAATTTTGCATGGAGTGCTGAGAAAAGGCCTGAATCAATGATGCCCAAGGTGGTAGGAAGATGAGAGGGCATCCCTATCACGGTATCAGGGATGGATTGATTGAAGGTACATTATGAGGATACTGAGCAGAAACTCCAAGGAATAACATGTAAAAAGCTAATTGTAAAAGAGCATGGCCAGCTTAGAGTACAGTGGGTGTGTAGTATGACATAAAGGACATGAACATCGGCGCTGGAGGACAGTGAGGGATGGGGAGAAGTGGCAGAGGGTGAGGTCCTGGAGGGGTGTAAGCCATGCTAAGGAAGCAAAGGTACAAATAGAATTGCATGTTCAGAATGACTGCTCTGACACCACTGTGAAGACTGGATGGGAAGAAGGCAAGACTGGGCAAGAGCGTCTAGTTAGGAGACCACTGGAGTTAGGAGAACAGTAGGAGTCTGATCATGGAGAAATGGTGCCACAGTTGAAAGCAGTTAGTGGGTGTGCCATAGGAATGAAGAGGCTACCACAACCACAAGGAATTCATTTTATCTTTGTTTTGAATGGTTTTAATTTAGCAAATAATCTATTGTTAATGACAACCAAAAAGTTAAGCATAGAATAAAAACCAACAGAGATTTAGAGCCAGTGACAATTAAACTGCTACTGCAGATCCTTTGAGATAAAGCTGCTTATAAATATATTCATCCTTAATTAATTGAAATTGTTTTCACCTATATGAAGCAGGAATTCCTTTCAATGTGAAATGAGTAATGCAGGGTTCCCCAAACCCTGGGCTGTGGACTGGTACTGGTCTGTGGCCTGTTAGAAACAGGGCCACACAGCAGGAGGTGAGTGGCAGGCGAGCAAGCTGAGCTTCATCTGTTTTTGCAGCTGCTCCCCAGCGCTAGCATCACTGCCTCAGCTCCACCTCAGATCATCTGGCATTAGATTCTCATAGGAGCACCAGTCCTTGGTGCCAAAAAGGTTGGGGACTGCTGAAGTAGTGGATTTTGAGCCCCTGACCAGGATTGAGCTTTATCCTTCAGATGGGAGGAATGTCCCTAGTGTGGGCCTGAGAGGGGGTGTATTATGAGAACAAAAAACTTGAAATGATGGCCCCAATGTTCAGGCCAGAGGATGAACCTATCAGCTTATAGGAGAGGAAAACAGGGAAACTTGAGAGGCTGTGCTTAAAACTTTGAACCTGTAGCAAGCCATTTAATAATGTGAGTTACAGGTGTGTAACCTATACCAACTTACTAAATGTGTATGTAGCTGATGTACTGGGTTATATTACATTGTGTAAGAGAGAACCTGGGAAGCTACGGGAACTCTCAGTGAAGGACCTTCTGGGTCTGATGCAGATGGCTCATGCAGACCCCTTAGCCTGATGTTCAAGGTCTTCCATCTAATAATCAAGGTTCCTAATCTACTAACAAAAACTCCTTATGCTTGTAGACCTTTTTGTAGTTATTAAACCCAAGTGTAATGCTCTATGCCTAGTTGACTTTGTGTAAAAAATTGGGTGACCCCTCCATCAAAACTAAACAGAAGGTACACTGGCTGAAAATCTTTGAACTTTTCTAGAGTATGTTTCCACTCTCACCTTTGGAATAAATAGGGTAAACTGGAGAGAGAGGAAAGTGTTAGAAACAGTTTCTTTTCCAAAGACCATGTTCTTGGGACTTTTACCTTTTTCACTTCATTCTTTGATTCAAACATTCAGTAACGCCTCTTAATGCTTTCTGCTTTCTAGTAAGTAAGGCTTTCTACTAAGTGCTATGAGGATTCAAAGATGAGAAAATATCTGCCCTCAGTGTCTACTGTGTAGTAGAGGAGACAAGACATGTACACAACTTACTATGGTGCAACATAGAAAGTGATAGGTATCTTAAGCAAAACCCACAAAAAGTGCTACAGGGAAAGAAACTGTGAAGAGATTACTTCTGGCTGATGGGTTTGGAGTATGTCAGAGAAAGTTTTACGGAGAAATACTCTGAAAAATATGTGAGCCTTGAAAAATATATGAGCAGGTACAAATGGGGCAAGATGTTCATAAGCAAAGGCATGAAGGGGGAAAGGAGAGAATGCATTCCAGGATCAGGAACCTGAAGGATAAAACATGGTGAGTAGAAAGATCTAGGACACAGTCGACAAAGCTTTTAGACTGGCCCTTCCTATTAATGACTACTCAAAGTACTGCTTCTCGCATTTTCAGTTTTTGCTGTTGCAGACAGCAAGATAGCTATCTGCCAGCCCACAAGGTTATTGTGAATGTAAAATACAGTGAATTCTGTGAAAATGCTATATAAATTATAAAAAACTATATAAGTTTACTTCTTTTTAATCAAATAACCCAGTTTAAAAATGGGCAAAGAACTGGAATAGACAGCTCCAAAGAAGCTATACAAATGGCCAACGAGCATATGAAAGATGCTCAACATCACTAATAATTAAGGAAATGCAAACCAAAATGCAAACCACAAAGAAATATCACAATAAAGCCATGAGGCTACTAAAAAAAAAAAAATCAGAAAATAAAAAGTGTTGGAGAGAATATGGAGAAATAGGAACTTTTGTGAACTGTTGGAAGGAATGTAAAACAGTGCAGCTGCTCTGGGAAATGGTATGGAGTTGCTTCAAAAAATTAAAAATAGAACTACCATATGATCCAGCAATTCTACATCTGGGTATGTACAAAAAGAATTAAAAGCAAGGTTTCAAAACAATATTTGCACACCCATATACTTAGCAACGTTATTCACAATAGCAAAGAGGAAGAAGCAACCAAGTGTTTATGATGGATGAATGGATAAACAAAATGTGGTATATACATGTTATGGAATATTAGTCAGCTTTAAAAAGGAAGGAAATCCTAACACATACTACAACATAAATAAAACTTAAGGACATTATGCTAAGTAAAATAAGCCAATCACAAAAAGACAAATACTTGTATGATTCCAATTATATGAGGTACTTAGTCAAATTCATAGAAACAAAAGTAGAACAGTGGTTGAGAGAAGCTTGGAGAAAAGAGACATATGGAGTTATTTTTTTATGAGTTCAGAATTTCAGTTTTGTAAGATGAAAAAGTTCTGGAGATTAGCTGTACAACATTGTGAATATACTTAACAATATTGAACTGTACATTTAAAAACAGTTAAGATGATAAATTTATGTTATTTGTATTTTACCACAATGAAAAATGAAAAATCACAACAAAAACATATAGAACTCTATGAAATCCAAGGAAATTTCAGGCTGTTAATTTTTCTGATTGACTTCTTTGTCTGGGTAGATGGCAAAAGTTAGAGGCTAATATTCTTATTAATTTATATAATTCAGTAAAAGGAGGTAATATCTGAATAGCTCTCTACTCAATAACACTTAATTCATCACCAATACCAGGTGGAAGATAGAAAGGAGGGGTATGTTTATATCCTGTGAGGGGTGAGAGTAAACCTTTTAAACTTTGTGAATTGCAATAAAATGCAAGGTGAGCTGTGCAAAGAACGTGGGTCAATAATGTGGAGTTTTAAAGATTATTATAGGATTAAATATGGGCAAAGGCCATGTCTTTATTGCTCACCATTTCATGCTCAGCATAGAAGGTTAGGCATAGAAGGCTAGGCATAGAAGGCATTCAATAGTTATGTATCAAATAAATTAAAAGTACCTAGTATAGTGCCTGGTAAATGATATTGTTCCATAAGTGTTAGTTCTTTCCTTCCCCCTCCTCCCTACCTGCAGGTCCTCCTCTTCTCTTCCTTCTGTGGAATAAAGGCTGATACCTCGTGGTCAAGAAGAAAGGTTTTCTGTCCTAAGAACTCTATATGCCTTAATTCTATATCATAGTCTCATCTTGTTTATAAGCATTTGGAAAAAAATTAAAAATACTTTTTTTGTGTGTTATTCAAGGAGCATCTAAAAATGAGTTGTGGTAATAATAAAGCTAATGTTTTAATCCATTCAAATTGTTTAATTTTTTAAAAAGCTTCCTAATAGTTTCTTTAAAAGATAATCATAAGAATAAATATATCTATAACAATAAGGAAATTTGAGAAGCTAGTAGTTTAATTTAAAACATTAACCTGTTTTACATACTATGTTTTTAATATGTTTTTATTTTACCATTCCGGCTAACTTTGATTTGAGCTAACAAAAACAGAGGAAAATTTGGCAGCCATTTAATTCTTACTCTAGATAATACTGCTGTCTTAGTAAAATTTATTAAAATTTTTTTAAAGACAAAAATAATCACTTATTCTGGATGCTAAAAACTTTGTTATAATTCGTACCTAGCCACATTTATCTTGAGGCATTAGAGAAAAGTAATATAACTTCTTTTTATTCTGCATAGTTTTAGAACTAAAATTTCTTTACAGTGAGGACAGTGAGACTAAAGAGGTTGCATGACTTGTCCAAGATTAAAAGGTTAGCTAATGCTAGGGCCAGAGATGGACACAGGCCTCCTGACCCTTAGGGTTCTTCAAACTACATTGCTTCACTCATGTTCAATGAAACAGCTCTTGGCAAAAATAAACAAAACCAAACTACCAGTAAATAGGTGAAGAATCGGGATAGAGGGAAGAGAAAAGGAATGATCATGCATACTGAGCCTCATTATTTACAAAGGCCATTGGTGGAAAATTAAGATGGTAGGTGCTCCAATCCCAGGTTTGCTGTAAGTATTTTAAATGAAGCATCTTTTAGTTGGTGGAACCAAATTAGACAATTGCAGGCTCAGTACTAGAACTCTGTCTGTCTTCTCTTGGGTCCTGATGTCCTCCCTCTATTAACCACGACTATAGAAAATTAGGTGAAATGATCTGTGTACTACTGTTAAAGCGGCACAGAGAATACAGGAGACCTCGTATTGTTTTTGAACATGGCTTGAGGTTAATGGAATTGGCAGGATTTTTTTCTTCCATTTTCCTCATGACCCTCCACCATCCTCCCCATCCCTGCTCATACCTAGAGAAAAAAAGAAAAAATAAGGGAAGAGGATAGGGCCAAGGAAAGAAAGAAGATAAGTGAATGGCAGAGGAGACAAGGAGAGAAAGAGGAAGGTGAAAATTAGAGAAAAGATGAGAAAGAAAAGAGAACCAATGGGATAAAGCTGTATAGAATACTCTAATGCAGAATCACCTGGCATATTTGTTAAATGTGTATTTCTGGGCCACATTCCAGATCAGACAAATTGGAATCTATGGGAGTAGCATCATTTAAAACTAAATAAAAAGCTTTTTGATAAAATAATTACTCTCCTTTTTGTTAATTTGATTTCAAATTTGGTTGATTTCAAATTTGCAAATCCACTTGATTCTTTAAAGCTGGCGAAAAAGAAATATTCCATTTATTTGCCTGAAAGGTTTTTCCTTTTTATTCACCACAACTGTTGATAACATTACTTTACAGAAGATGTTGGCATATTTTCACCTACATCAAAGCAGCTCAGAGACACAGCACCTTGCATTAAAAGGATGTGCTCTAATGAGATAGCAGGATAATGTCAAATGCGTCCTCTTCTGCCTGAAGCAGTGGTAGTGTGGGTGCAGGAAAATCCTGCACACAAGGTGGTGTGCTCCTTGTCTTTTCCTTTGGGTTCATTTGTTATGACATTTTCTAAATCACAGATCTTTTGTTCACTAGGTTTTGCTTATTGGCACTTGGCTAAAGTCAGAATATTGCCTGACATGTTAGCAGTTCCATTTTGTATCCCTATCACATGTTGTCTGCAGGGCCAAATCTGCTTCCAGTGTATCTGTGGTCAAATTTCTGTATGGCAGAACCTGCTGTGCTAAATGACCTTGTGAAAGGTGTCTATACCTGGGCACACATGTGGAGTTAGGTTTTACATGACACATCGCCATCAAGCTGTTCCTGCACAGATGGTGTTGCAGTTCTATGCACGCAAGTTGCCTGGTATATTAGTCACGACCATGTTAGGAATCCATATTGAAAAGGGCCTGCTGTGTAGTGATCATGTTGTCTAACCATATTGAACAGTGCCTACTGGGTAAGTGATCATGTTGTGTATCCATATCTAGCTGGGCCTGCTGTGATAGTGATCACGTTGTATATAATTGTGCAGTTACCCTGGGAATTTATTGCTATAGATCAGGCAAAAGGGCAGGGGAGAAGTCAATAATTGTGCCTGCTCTGGGCTATTAGCTGTAGTACTGAAAACAAGCATCAGCTTCTAGCGTGGAAAACAAATCTTTGGTGGGGATGAAAACGAAGTTGGCATTCTCAATTCTAAGTATTTGGGGCTGTTCCCTCTCTTTTTACTATTTCATATAATGCCAAATTATTTCTAATTAGGATGAAGCGATTCTAAAAGTGATAGAATTTGTATAGACTAAAGGTTACATTAAAGCTACCAAATAAAATCAAGCTTGAATAGTCTTTATCTTATTCAGATAGACTGTCTTCAGAGCTGTTCATAAATTTGTAAAAATAATAAAGAATAAATATCTTATTAGAGCACAAAATGTTGAGCAGGTTGTTTATTGTTCTTTTTGGGCTAAAAACCTTGTCTAGAGAATTTCTCATCTCATCCAGGAGTTAGGAAAGGTTGGTAAACCAAGTTTATGTTCCAATATTTTCCTCTTAATTAAATTATGTCAACAGATAATACAGAAAAGAAAAGGTCAGTAAGTGATGGGCCTAGCTTAATAAGTACACATTCAAATCAGCTTACTGTATTTTTGGAACCCTTCTTTCGGAAATGCCTTCAGAGATAATTTATAAATCACGTGAGCAAACCAGTATCATTACCTCCTTCTTCTGTGGCCAAAAAAAAAAAAAAAAAAAAAAATCTACTGTAGTCACTGTGTTTGACTTTAGTCACTGTGTTTGACTGAAGGATGTGTGAGTCTTTAAGGTGGCTATGATCAGACAGATTTGTTGAAAACAATCAGACAAAGTTTATTTTCAAACATCATTTGTAAATTCCTTTGGAAGGCCTACCAGTATGTTATATTATGACTCCTGTTAATATCCTTTATGCTCTCACTTGTGAATGTAGTAGCAATATTTTACAAATAAACATAAACTCAGACACAAGCTAGCTCATGGATTTTCATGGATAAGTAGCCCATCTCTTTCTGGTTTTGGACAGGAGCTAACCGTGTTGCTGTGCAGACAGAAATTTGAACTTTTAAAAATTAGCTTTAGAATTTCCTAAAATAAGAAGAGAATGGAAGGGAGGGAGGGAGGGTGAGAGGAAAGAAAGAAGGAAAGGCATGATCCCTACCCTCCAAGAGCATTTTTGGAAAACGAAATACAAATCAGAATTTTCAGAGAATCCGATCAAGTATTTAGATATATCTGTCCATCCTGAATAAAGATATAATTGCATGCTGAAAGATCTATTGTTATCTCTTTGACAGGGCCCTATGGGCATGATGATTTGAATAATAGTTCTATTCCATGCCTGAGATCCAAACAGGGCCAGGGAATAAGGAGCTATGGGGGTGGTGATGGAACATTCCATTTAGTTCTAAATTAAAGTATTTAAAATAAACCATAAACCAGAGTAGAAACTCAAGGTTTTATCTTATATGTGCTATAGTTTTAATTTTATCTAATTTTGATCACCTAAAACTATGTAAATAAAAAGACAGAGGGAAGGGAACAGAAACAGTAGTTTTAATGTTGATTGGACCTCTACTATTTGCCAGGCGCTGTTTGTCAATTTGTTTCATCTTATCTCATTTAGTTCTCATAAGGAGCCTATGAGATAGGCACATTATATCTATTTCACAAATAGAGTCTCAGAGGTTAAGCAATGTAACAAGGGTCATAAAATACTTGGAGAGAGTTTTGTCTCTCTTCAAAGCGGAAGTGTGCTTCATTATCTGACTTTAATTTTTTAAAATGAGTTTGTTAAACCATCTATTTAGAATTATTATTATTATTTAACCTTCACCACTCCTTTTCCTGGGTAAGTGTGTGGAAAATAGGGGACTTGGTATAAAAGCAACCCCTGTATGGCTTTGAGTAGGAGGAGCTGATGTCTTCCTTTAAAAGAAGATACTCTGAAGCTCAGTTTCCTTCAAAACCAGCTTTGACAGAGCCTGCTGGGCTACAAAAGCTGTCTATAGCAAGTAGCAGAGAGGGGGCTGCTCTCTAAGTAAAGGCACTATGTAGGCACTGGAAGCTGAGTCAGAGCTAGAAGAACAAAACTGGCAAAGAACAGCTATTGCCACCAGTTAGAGGACAACTTTCATGTGGAGGCAGTGTGCAAGAACGCCCTTCTCTACCCCCACCTGCTTGCCATCTAACTTGAGTTAGCAATGCACACCTTCTTTATGCAAAGGCCAAATTATCTCTTGACCGTGCCAGAAGATACACCCTTAGCTCACTGCAAGAGCAGGAGAGACAAGCTTTCTATCAAGGCAGTGGTCCTTGTTAAGCTCCTTTTCTTTTCAGAAAAGGACATTAACTCTATCTTCCACAGCAGTCATTTAAGGCATATGCATCTGCCCCTAATTGGGCACTTAGAAGAGCCACACTTCAGGCAATTGTAATAGAGCACAATTTTGAGTTCTCAACCACAAAGTTTAGCATGAGACAGCTGAGAAAAAAAAAAACATTCAGGGAGGATTGCTTGGAGCCTATGGAGTCCATTCACACTCTTGGATCTGTATGGGGTGGGGCTCACTCCATCCCCAGGTCCTTTCTAATTCTTGAAGAATTGTTTGTGCTGTATTGCATATGATGTCATCAGTTTGTATAGTGCGTCACTATAAGAAACAGCCCTGGGATGCCTCTTTTGTGTCTAAGGATGTTGTCGAGTGTCTTGTCATACCAACTAGTTGCTTTATTTATGAACTCTTGGATATTCCGATTGGAACTAGGAAAAAATTGTAAATCTCTTGAGCAATCATTTTATCTAATGAACATTGTGAATTGTGAAGCTGACAAGGTTTCTTATTTTCATGTGACTAGGAAATTTCATGTCACTAGGAAATTTAGAGCCCAAATGCTATCCTAACACATTTTTAGCTACTCTCAAAAGCCACCTAAAATCCTTTCTGAAACAAGGTGAGGGATGTGGGTGAGCCAGTAAATATCTAAGTAAGTAGTGTATTTTATTTCAATGGTTTCTGTTCCTTCCGTGCCAAAGTCACCTTTAATTGCTGATGAAAGACAAATACACCTGTCTTCTAATTTTGAGATATTAACTTGTTTTCCTTTTTTGCCTCCTAACAAGTTACTCCGGAGTTTAGAGGGCTCTCAAGATGCTAATACCAGAACCTTTTCTTTTAGGAAAAAGACCATTTTGTTTTTGGGAACAACAAAGATAAGATCAATAAGGCATGGCTGTTACAAACCCAATTCAACAATTTTCTTTAATTCAGGAATCTAACTGCATATTCTATTCACAAACCTAGGTTTGTAAACATTAGTCCTTTGGTGGTAGACGAGACCAAAAAAAAAAAAAAAATAGGTAGGGTGAGCACATTTAGAATAGCAACCCAAGATTCCTAACAATGTACTCCTCTCAGCTAGCATTTTGGACCCTAGCAAGCTCAGTTGCTCTGAGTCTGCTTCAGTTGAGATGTGCCAGCACATCAGTGAGGCTAAATTGTCTTTACAGGGAGAGAGAAACCATCTTCCAAGTTACTTTTCAGAGATGCTTGAGGAGAAAAGGATGCTTCATGGAGGCCATGGAAGGCAACTGAGAAGAACAGATGTTACAAGAAACCTAAGCCAACAGAAGTGTACCTGTAACCCCAAAGCCCCATTTTCTTCCTTCCACTTCCCTACTGAAAATAATATGAAAGGTCCAGCCAATTCCATGAACGTAACAGTGGCTTCAGCCGAATGGCAGGTGTGCTGAATTTAGAGAAGTATGGAATTTCTTAAGGGCAAGGTAGCTGGATTGGAAAGGATCCTATTTTACCTCCCATGGAAGGCTCCAACAATTGTTTCCCTGTTTGAAACTCAGCACTTAATTAAAATAAGTAAGATTGTATTCATCACCTTGGTGCAACCTAGTGCCTCAGAAATCCAAAGTTCTGAAATTAAATTTATGTAGTTCATTTGATGTTTGGACGCAGGTAATTTTCCTAGTCAGATTCATTAGCTCTGTCACAAGAGCTTTACTTTTTACTGCTACCCCCAGTCCAAAAGCTTGAGTGAGCAGCGTCAATCTATTCCATGTGTGGGCCATTGGATGTGTTTTTCGGTCCGGTTTGGGCAACGAATGAGACAGGCTGTCGGTGTGATTCAAAATTGAGTGCTATGGACTCTCTGGAGCGCTGTGTTTTCAAATCTGTTTCCTTCAATTACATCTGTCTCATTTTTCCTTGGTAATAAAATACAGAGCTTTGGGGCTGATTATTTTTAAGTCTATCTGGATCCTTTGTGGAACTGAGAAGTAAATCGTCAGCTTATACACAAGGTGGCACCCTGTGATTCCAACCAGGTCTGAGAGAAGCGTTGCTGCTAAGAGACTGAGCCATAGCCATAATTTTTGTTCAGCATTTGGTTTTCCATTATAGCAAATATAAAGGTGGATGTGGATGTTTGGCATGTTACCTCTGAGGGCAGTGTCTTTCCCTGTGTCTCAAAAATTCAGAGTTGCCTCATGAAAGGGCACTAGAACCAGGGAGCTGATTCTATTTGATTGTAATGAACGCAGACCCCACATTCAGATTACATATGGAAAACAACACAGCTTTATTGGCACTGGGCTCATTCCTGGGGCCATAAGGGGGAGGAGTGGGAATATAGTTCACATACCGACTCAATTAACTTTCTATTGGTTTTGCTGAAATAGAGAGCCAATTAGAAAGAATGTGACATTTACAAAACTCTGAAATAGTTGAATAGTAACTGTGTTTACCAGTTTTAAAGTTCCTTTCAAAAAGTAATTCATAATTTGGAAGCTGCTTGTCCTGATCATAGTATAGGGAAAAGGAAACCAGAATATAATCTCAATTCTTACAGTTACTTGACTGGTATTCTAATTTAGATAACATTTAGACAGTGGTTTTATTTTTGATATGGCTTTAAAACCATATCTAATTCTTGAGTGTTTATATATGACACTTGCTTGGCTTAAATGCATATCACTGGGAATTGGTCCAGAGCATATTTAAAGTAGACTGATTTTAGAATGACTGTACTCAGTGCATTGTATATGGAAATTAATATAGGCTATTAGGCTGCATAATCATTTGAAACAGTTTTGATAAAGACATTTTATAACAGGATCTGCTTCAAAAGTTAGAAAGATATTTTCTGTTTTTCTAACAAGTATATTAGTATTCAATAAATAGATTAGAAATAAACTTTATTAAAAAGAATATTTGTGTACAAATAAAAGCTCCTTTCCATATGTGAAACAGAGGCATTCTGGTTTGGGCACTGGATTGGAAGCTAAGAAAACAGAGGCTGTGTCTCACTTGAAAAGTGTATTGTGTTATTTGCCTCCAACTGTTTTATTCCCAGCTCTGTAATCACTGCCTACAGGGCAAGAGGAAAATGGAGATTTGGGGAAGAAATCTGTTACATGGTCAAATAAAAAGAACAGCAAAACAACTACTACAGCAAAAATCTGTTCCTGTAATAGAATTTCAGGTTTCAAAAAGTTTCTTTGAATTGCTTTAATTAGTTCTAAAATTCCTATGCCCAAAGGTAGGAAGCTGGAGAGCAGGGTAGGCCATAATAAAAGCAAATATTAGCAGCGATGGCTAGGTCGAGTGACAGGCCAATAAGGTATGTGTACTCTAAGCTGGAGTGGAGTGGGGTCAGTATCATTAAATCTCTTTAAGGACTATTATCAATCGACAAATATTTATTAGGCGTCTGCCATGTGTGAGGCACAGAACTGAGAGTATAGTGATTAACAGAGATGATGTTCTTGCCTTCATTGAGGCTACTGAATCTCTGGGTTTTGCACCCTATTAGCCATTGGATAGCAGGCTGGCAATGCTGAGAAAACAAGAATTTTAGAGAAAAGCTAGACCTGGTTTTGAACCCAGTTCTGCAAGTTATTCGTGTTGAAACTTAGCAAATTATCTGTCAGATCTTAATTTTCCTTATTAGTAAAATTATAATATTTCTTCATAGGGTTATGAGAATTAAATGAAATTCAATTAATAGGTAATATAAAGTACCACTATAAAGCTAGTATAGATACTCAATATATCCTTTCTTGAGAAAGAGTAATGATAATTGTAGGGAATAGAAAAAAGCTATCCTATCTGAACCTAAGTGCTGGGCATCCTGATAAAAGCTTGGGATGATTCGTTTCTTTCATTTTTTTTAACCACCTTCAGGCTTGAATCCAGTGTTGACCCCCTCCCTACAACATCTTGTTCTTCCTTGCAGAGAACTGGAATTGCTCCAGAGGGTAGCACTCAGAACAGGACATGCCCATAAGCTTGAGGAAGGTATTGCTTACAAGAAGTGAGTCACAGCATGTCCATTGTTTCCAACAAAACAAAGTAGATGGAAATTACTCAAGCCCAGCTAAACAATGCTCAAAGTCTCCCTGGGCCAAGAAGGTTAGACTATTTAGACACTGCCCCCGAAGTCCATATCCACCATTTTGCTTTCAAGGGGGAAGGTGGGGAGAAAAAGGAGGGAGAGAGAAAAAGGAGGAAAAACAGAAGAAAAAAGAGAGAGGGGAAAAAATGGATAAGGAGGAGGTGATGGAGGAAGATATAGAGTTTTGATATATAGAAATGATTTTAGGAATAAATTTTTTCACTTCTGGACTTTAGCGAATCATATACTTTTCTCTAAACTAGGCAGAATATTTACCAATTATTAGAAAATGGTACACTCTTCCTAGGGATTTTGTGAGAAAATTGTAATGAAGAAACCTGACTAAATGAGGTTGTCGACAATAGTTGGTACTTATCTGAGTCAACTTGATTTACCTTCCTCTTTAGAACGTTCTCTAACCAGCTCAGGCTAATGTAATGTCTCTTTTCTCTGATTTCTCACGGCAATTCTTGCCAGTACAACTCACTTGGTAATTAATCATATTCTAGTGTCTTGTGTCATCTCCTGTATAGTTTTTTTCAAGTATTTACATCTTTTTTTCCTGCTGTCATTTATCCTTCCAGTTTTCCCGTTTTTCAACCATTTAGGTTTCTTACAGTTATTCATCTTTCCAACCATCCTGCCATGAGGGCAGGAACTTTATCTCAAACTTCTTTGCGTCTTCCACAGCACCTAATATTTTACATGTATCTGCCACTGCGGAAATGTGTGCTGTCTTCGTTAAATTTTATAAGTTCAACTTTTAAGAACTTTAATATTTTTTAAATCAGCGGAATATCTATTACCCACCAAATAACTATTGAGTTTGGGTGACAGGTTCAAGTGCACTTGTTGCATTTGGCAGCCTCAAACATTAACCCTTACTGCTGCCATTAGCATCCTCCCCGCCGAAGGCGAGTACGAGCAAGGATGCCTTACCTTGGAGAGCTCTTTCGGTCAGGTACTAAAGAAAAGATGCGGGGAAGCGGGCAGGGACTACGTGAGTGTTTTCGGGGCGGGCGAGACCCGGCAGGTCTGCGCCCCTCTGAATGGACAGACAGAACGGACCTTTGGCACTTCTCGGGGACGTGCGAATTGGAAGATGCGAATTAGCTGGCGCTCTGAGGGGCCTTGAAGATAAGCGCTTTATGAGAACGGGCTCGGTGGTGGCTGTTGTGGCCCTGGCTATCATCTTCCATTCTCGCTCACAGACTTCTGCATACTCGCGAATTTCGGCGCGGCTGTTTTGCCCGGCGCCTTCCTCCCGGGCGCCCAAAGAGCGGGGTGTCGGGGCCGCGAAGGCAGAGGCGCACGCTCGGAGGCGCGGGTTAACCTGCGCACCTGGCACCTGCCACAAGGCGAGAACGCGGGTCGCCGAGCGGAGGGCCGTCGCGGCTCGCTCTCCCCAGAGCGGCCCGAGGCTGAGCACGCTCCCGCGGGCCGGCCGCGCAGCGGAGAGAGTGGGTGGGCAGGCGAGGGAGGGGAAGGGAGAGGAAGGAGGGAGGGAGGGAAAGGGCGAGGCGCGTCCCCGCGGCGGGGGCGCGCTCTCGCGCGGGCTGCCGGGATCGCTCGCCGCCGCTGTGGTAATGTCCGCCATGTTGGCCATGGCGCAGGGAGCGGATCGGGCGGGCGAGCGGCGGATCTAGTGTGTGGAGGCGGCCGCGGGCGGCAGGGGGCTGTTTTCGGGCGGGGTGGGCGCCCATGCTGTGGCCGGGGGCAGTGAGGAGGAGGAGGAGGAGCGGGCCGGCCGCGCTGCACTGAGGAAGGAGGTGGAGGAGGCGGCGGGAGTCCTCCCCCCCTCCCCACCCGCCCCGCCGCCGCCGCCGCCCGGGCTGTTCCTGTAAGGCGGGGAGACAATGAGTAAACTCTCCTTCCGAGCGCGGGCGCTGGACGCCGCCAAACCGCTGCCTATCTACCGCGGCAAGGACATGCCTGATCTCAACGACTGCGTCTCCATCAACCGGGCCGTGCCCCAGATGCCCACCGGGATGGAGAAGGAGGAGGAATCGGTAGGGACTCGAGTGTTTATTACCCCCCCTTCCCTCCTCCCCCCTCACCTTTGTCAGTCGGGCCTCGCCATTCACAGCGCGTTTTACGCTCGCTGGAGGGCGCCGCTGTCGCTCCAGCGCATGGGATCCTACGCTGGCGGAGTAGCGTAAACCCTCTCGGCCGGCGCAGCGCCCGCCCGCGGCCGCCATGTTGTTGCGTCCCAGTGTTGTGATTAGCTCGCAGCGCCGCTTACGCTGCCGTAAGGGGGCCTTGCCGTAAGCGGCGGCCAGGAATGGCGCAGGGAATGTTCTGCCCGCACTTGGCGTAGGGCCTCTGTTTACCTTTTTTTCCTGCACCCGGTGGGGGTGGTTAATTAATGAGCGAGGGGCCCTTTGGCTAGCAAAGATTTTTTTTTTCCACTTTCAAATTTAGTTTTGCATTGGGTCCTATTTGAAATGACTTATAGAAAGTAAAGTGCTTTCAAAACAAACATTCCTCCTAGCGAGGGAATCCTCGTTCCCTAGCCTCTGGTGATGCAGTGGGATAAAGCGGTGCAGCACTGCGGCGGGCGAGGGCCGGGGCCGCGGTTGCCCAGTGGGACGTAGAGTTAGAGAGCCGCGGACCCGCTAGCTCCGTGTCCAGGAACGGGACATCTCTGCCTACCCAAGACGGCGCCCGCTCAGTACACAGCTTTAGAAAGGAACCGGCGATGTTCAGCAATGGGTTGTCGGTGCTGTGCTGTCCCCGCGCCGCTTCCCTGAGAATTGTCATGGAGGGGCGAGAGGAGTCTTAGAAGTTTGAGGACTTAGTGCGTTTAAATTGACAGTTGCATTTTTGATAATATAACGCTTTTTGACAAAAATGCTGCTTTTTCTCTCTTATGGGTTAAATTTTGCATACGGTTGAATTTCATCTGGCTTTGGCAGTGTTTATGACTCTGGAGTGGTGTTACTTGCGTGCGAAGTTCATAGTAACTGCACCCTCAAGAATTTCTTCAATGAACCTGCGGTCCCGCCTTATTGTCAACCCCGAGTGTGCGTGGATTGGTTCTCTTGCTTCAGTGACTTGTCAAAAGAAGGCTCAAGGTTTCTGTGATTGGTTTTCTCTTTTGACTGTTAAAATTGCAGGAAATGCTTTTATGCCTTTGATTGGCTGCTGGAGTTTTGAGTTCATTATATTACCCTGTTATTGCTACTTTCTGCTGTGATTTAATCACATTCTCTTTGGTGTTTGATTGCTTCTAAGTCTTGCACTTTAAGTAGAAAATGAATACGGCCGCCGTATCGGATGAACATTCAACCTTCACCTTCTTTTAAAATAAGATAAAAACCCAACATTTACGCTGAAAGTTTAGAGCAAAGTCTTATGTGAAAATTCTTTTTGTTTCTTGAATAAAATTTATTTCTAACAGCTCAATGTTCCGTGGGAAAGATAATATAAGAAAGTTATAGTATGTACGAGAATTAATTGAATTGAACTTTAGAAAACACAACTTTGGATTCTACAAAGTTAAATTTCCGTTAATATTATATTATGACATATGAACCAAAAAGAAAGGTGGCTGCTGAGTTTTAAAGTGTCAGTATTGTACGTAACTACTTGGATCCTATTATTTTGGTTTGAGAAGTACTTGAACCAAGAAACTTGTTCTAGAATGAAGGTAGCACCTGGAAGATACGGCTACTTTTTGCAAAGAGTGATCAGCACTATACTTTGTTACACCTTTAGTCCTTAGTTTGCCACATATGTATCTTATCTGAATTTAGGGAGAAAACTTGCAGTTTAGTTACCTTTTTAATGATGGCTTAAACATAAATGCTTAACCCTATTACAATTTTGTCCTATTAACTTTTTCAGTAAAACTTGTGATCTTTAATCTAGACCGTGAGTACTAAAGTTAGGTTATTTTCAGAAGCCTGTTTCAACTGCTCAATTTTAGGGAAGAAGAAATCCACATTCTGATAGAACTGGACTTGTAACCCAGGACTTTTTGACTCTTTGTCCTGTCCTTTCTGCCTCTTTAATGTTACAAGTAGAGGTTCTTAAAATCAAAACTAAACTAAGCAATAATAGTTACAATTTATAGTCTAAAGTCTTTTGCGTCCCAGAATGTCCAAATTAAGTTCTAATTTTTTTTAAAATAACATGTAAATTAGAAGACTTGTGCTTGCATGAGTGACAGCCAATTCATTTCTTCTGGTCTTATCTAGAAGACTTCTGTTATTAAGCAGAATTATTTGTTCATTTTAAAAAGATGTTTTGCCTTGATAAGCATCAGTAAAACAAATTTCACAAATATATTCTTTCATTTGAGTTGTATTTCAATTTGATTTCTATTGTCAGCATGTTCCTAATTAGTTACCTTTATAAATATTTTTTAATCACAGACTTTGGGGATGCAAAAACAAGAAAAACCTTTGTTTATGGATTTAAAATTGTCACTCTGCGTTTCTAAACTGTCCACACTGTGACCATGACCCCTTTTCTTCTTCATTGGCAGAATCCTTCGACTTCATTTTAAAGCCTTCATGGATATGTCGTCTCCTCCACCCTCCTCCCTCCCCCCTCCCCGCCCCCAATAAGGACTGTCCTTATGTAGCTATTGGACTACCATTAAACTTGGTTTATACAGTCATTAACTCACTTTTGAGTTACATTTTGATAATGCCTGGATGAGGTAATCTAGATGTTCTTTGACTTTGCTATGACTTTGCTAACACTATCATCACTGAGCATGTCATTCTCTTAGCTCTTTCTTTTCTTCTGGAATGCAAGCATCTTTTACTTTTCTTACCTTTTCTTATTTTCATTGCTTTTTTGCCTAAGGTCTTCCAGTTGGCATCTTCCTATAACTTGGTCTCTGTAGTGCTCCTTTTGACACTTAGTCTAGGTCAGATACTGTAAATTTATGTTTATTTAGAATCTAAACAGTCAGGAAGATCAGATGATCAGTGGTTCTGCCATCTCCCCATGAGTTTGTATAGTGGTAGTTAATGTTCTTAATATATCTGCCATTTTTGAAATACTTCTTGTGCCACAGGTACTATGCTAAGAACTTTACATATATTATTTAATCCTTTTTAAAATCAACTTTTTTGAGGTATAATTTACATACAATGAAATGTACCATTTAATGCATAGAGTTTGATGAATTTCGACAAAAGTGTACACTGATGGAAACAGCACAGTCAAGATATAAAAACATTTTAAACACCCAAAAAGTTCCCTTGTGCTACTTTGCGAGTGCCTCTGCACCAATAGTTCTAAGCATCACTGATTTTCTTTCTCTCATTATAGATTTGTTTTGCCTTTTCTAGAATTTCATATAAATGGAATTATACTTTTTTTGTGTATGCTGCTTTTGCTCAGCACAATGCATGAGGATTCATCTTTGTTGCATATATCAGTCCATTCCTTTTTGTTGTTGAATAGTATCCCAGTGAATTGATAATACTGTAATATATTCATTCTTCTATCTGTTGTTGCATATTTGAATTGTTTCTAGTTTTTAGTTTTCATTTAATCTTTGTAACAGCCTTTCGATGTATTATTGTTGCTGTTTTGTAGATGAAGAAATTGAAGGGTCTCAGTGCTAGTAACTGGCCAAGCTAGAATTCAGACCCTTGCTTGTAATGTCACAAAAGCCCATTCTCATAACCACTATGCTTCATATTGAGTTTTTACAGAATCTCAAATTGTCTTATGAACAATTATTAAGTTATAGTTGGTGTAAATAATATTTTACTTTTCATAATTTGGGGGACTGTAAAAGATAATTTTGATTTGATTGGAATATTAAATTATTAAGAAGTTTAGTTTTTCATCACTTTGGCTTTTGCTCTTCAAATTTTGTCTCTTCTTTTCTTGTAAGTCTTTTAACTTTGCTTCTTTGTTGGCACTATTATGTTTATATGAGTGTTTGTTATCCTAAATATAAGAAATTTGTGAGAAACTATCCTATTTTATTATTTAGATTTTTCTCCTAATAGAATGTAATCTCTGAAAGGGTGGGGGATCTTTGCATGTTTTGTTCATTAATATATTTCAAGTGCCCAGAATTATGCCTGGCACATAATATGTGCTTGATAAACGTTTCTTGAGTATAGAATGAGCTTTTGTTTCTTTTTTCCTATACCAAAAGCTATGTTTTTGTGAAACACTGTGTGTGTGTGTGTGTGTGTGTGTGTGTGTGTGAGAGAGAGAGAGAGAGATTCGTTAGCAGAATTTGGTAAATTGTTCTTACAGGAATTCTTTTTTGGTTTCTTTCTTTGGTACTATGTATACCTAAATATTAAATCTTTTTGGTACTATATGTACCTAAATAGTAAGTCTTTTTTTTCCCTCATGAGTCAGAGGCTTTTTAAATATAGAATTTTTATACCTAGATATGGTTGTAATTAATATTTCTTATGTTAATTACCCATCATAGTATGTATGCTATGGTACTATATGTACCTAAATATTAAATCTTTTTGGTACTATGTATACCTAAATAGTAAATCTTTTTTTTCCCTCTTGTGTCAGAGGCTTTTTAAATATAGAATTTTTTATATCTAGGTATGATTGTAATGAATATTTCTTATGTTAATTACCCCTCATAGGTGTATGCAGATTTGTGTAAGATGTCTCTCATACTAGAATGAACCAAAATCTACATGAAGTATGCAATTCCTTTTTTTTTTTTTAAGAAAAAGACCATCACTGATCTGAATTGACATTTCTCCTCTCACATATGTTAGTTGCCTACTTTTTGTCATTATCTTAAGATTTTAAGTGATATATTTTTTAAAATAATTATTTTTTTATGGTGACATTGGTTAATGAAATCCAAAGTTTCAGCTGTACTCTTTAACAATAAGGCATGTATATATTTACACTGTGTGTTCACCTCCCTTTAAGTGCTATTTTGAGTGATAGAATAGAAATATATTTCGTCTTTCTACTGTTTCAAAGTTATTTTTGGCACTAATATGTTTCATAATAGAGGGTTCTGAAGAGCATATAAAATGCCATTTTGTAAGCTGATATTATAAAAACATTAAGTGTTTAATCTTTCAACAAAAGCAAATACTAGCCAGGTATCATCTAAGTGCCAGGTATTATCTAAATAAGATATTGGGTAACTATTTAAAGGGGCCTGTAAGTCAATATGTGTAAGGCTGTATTCTGAAGTGTTAGGATTAAAAGAATACAGATCTTAAGAGAATTTAAATGAATCATTGAGGTAAAAAACATCTGGGAAGTTAGCAAAAACTACCAGGTTAATCAGCCTGACAGACATTCAAAGAGCATTAGAGTAAGTTAAATGTCATTGTATTTAAGAGGAGTAAGAGAAAACTTACTGGAATGCATAGAGAAGGCTCCTTGGAGAAAGATTAAACAATTTGGATTTTCAGGTTTGGTTGTATGGTATATGTTGAAGCAAATACTTGGGTGCAGGAATATTTAAAGCAAATTCTATGGATGTTAAGTAGACTAAAGAAGATTATTCCATGTTTTATATTTTTTAATCTGTCTTGTCTAGCCTTCTTCACCTACTGACCGAAACTTGAGGAGGGTAGCAGTCGTTTCTGAGCATGTCATTCTCTTAGCTCTTTCTTTTCT
>NW_011888783.1:35770146-35785870 GCF_000151845.1 Pteropus vampyrus | reverse complement strand
CTGTATCAGTTCTCTTAAAAATGAGGCCTAAAATCATTTTACAGGTAAGATCTTCAGGTTGGTTTCAAGTAACAGAAACCAGATCTGATTTCTTTAAGATTCCTGGAGGTTGTCTCACAGACACCAAAGAAGGGTTAAATAGTCAGGGTTTAGGAAGGCTGAGAACCAGGGCAGCTATGGGCCTTTCAGCAGCAAGCAACATTAATGACACTCAACTCTTAACAATTCCCAGTCTTTTAATTAGTAGTATAGGGTAGTAGTTAAGTGAATGTGTTCTGGAACCTGGCTGTATGGGTTTGAGTCCTCTGGCAGGTTAATTTCATCTATAAAATCTCTTGAGGTTTTTGGGAGAATGAATGAGACAGTTCATGGTGTGTATAAAGCATTTAGTTTTGGGGAGAATGAATGAGACAGTTCATGGTGTGTATAAAGCATTTAGTATAAATATTAGCTATTATCATTATTGTTATATATTTTTTTCAGTTCAAAATTCCAGATTCCTGAGATAGAGAGTATATTAGGTTGGCTTTCATCAGGTATCTATCTACCTCCAAGCCTGCTAGTCAGAATAGAAGTTAGTATACATGTGCTGTTAATGGCTACCCTCCTGAGAATGGGGCTTTAGCCAGGGAGCTGCCTTGAGAGAGAGAACTGCCTGGTGGGTATATAACATCATAATCAAAAGTTATGGAGTTAAATTGTTTTAACCAATGGTTTGACCCAAGATGAATTTGTATACTTAGTGTGTTTTTACAAACCTTAAATTTGTAAGATATTTTAATGAGATTAGAATATTTTATATGTCTTACATTTTTTAAATGAAATTTGAATTAAGGACTATAAAAGAAATTTCCAGAATCCTTTTAAAGAAAATACACTTTTCACACTTATTAATCTTCAGAGTAGTAAAGGGATGAATTTTATATGACCTCAAAGAAACTATTTAACCTTCTGGCCCTTAGTTTCCTAACTTGTGAAATAGAATTGGACTGAGTGACCTTTAAAATACCTTTGGCTCCAAAAATTACTGCATCTGTGAATCCACATGTCTACCTCCTGGGCATATTATCCAGAATGTTAATCAGATGAATAAAACAAATGAGAGACTAAATGTTAGGAAGATATTAATAGGTAAGGTTTAACTCTAACACTATTGCAAATGCTGTCAATTTGGTTGAGAGAGAGAGAGAGAGAATGAATGAGAATCAGTTACATTTATCCACTCTCTGACACTAACTTTTCCTCAAGGTCAGTGGAACAGTCCACTCTCTATGTTTTGAATATGGTCAGTTCCCTTGCTTTCATGAAATTTTCTTTTACTTTCTTTACTACTCTTGTTGCTGTACATGTTCTGAATTTTAGCATACTTTTTGCCCCTAATATGAGTTTATTCTAATTTTCTGATATCTCATTTCTTTCTGTCTCCTCCCTCCCCTTCTTCCTCTCCCTCTCCCAAGTTTGTGTGTGTGTGTTTGTGTGTGTGTGTGTGTGTGTGTGAGAGAGAGAGAGAGAGAGAGAGAGTGAGAGAGAGAGTGTGAGAGAGAGTGAGAGAGAGAGTGTGAGAGCACAGGTGAGATAATAGACACTTATTTTCCCAGTTAGACCAAATGCCTTAAGGAAGATGTCATGTCTTTGTTTTATTCAGCACAGGCTAGATACCTACCCAGGCACTTCAGTGATAGAAAGTGTGTAATACAGGCATTGACCATAATGCTGGCCACTGGAATTGAGTTTGATTGTTACTCAACATACAGCTCTGCTTCTTCGTTTCATTTTAAGTAGAATTGGGGTCGGAAAATAGTAATGGATGCATAGGGGAGAGCCTGAGGAGGAAATAGTTAGGAATAATCCATGAAGTAGATCAGTGTAGATAGTAGAAGGTCCTTCTTGATTGATTTCATCTTAAAACTGATCCTTGATTATTTTTTTGCCTTGTCTGCACTTAAATAGAACAAAACTTCAGCTTTGCCTACTCCATCATGTAGGACTTGTTCCTTGTGGGATTTATACTGGAGGAAGATAGCAGCCACTTCCAGATTCTTTTTAGCACTATTTCCATGTATCTGCTTTTAGATATCTTTTTTCTTGTCAGCTAGTATACTGTGCAGTCTGAAGAATGTGGGGTGGAAGAGTCAGCCTGTCTGCTATATCTATCTTTACTTCCAGCTTTCTTACTCCCCTTTTGAGGGGGGAGGGGCATGGGCAAAGTTGTTGTTGGTTGGGGAGTTGACAAGCAGTCCTTAGTTGCACTACTAATTTGATGAAATTGTTGGAACTTTGAAATTATGACTAAGGTTCCAGTCCTGGCCTTTGTCACTTTTCCTCTGGGCATGATAAATTACCTTATTAAACAACATTCCATCATCTGTTTAGTGAGAAGTGTTTCAAGGGTAACTTTTTAAAGATTAATTTTTTTTTTTGTAAAGACTTAAGTCAGAGCCTTATATAGGCAATTATTTTTGCTATTTTTTTTAATTGATAATTTTTAGTTATACAGGATTATAAATGTGAAGGAATATGGAAAAGTAAAATATACAAAAGTATCTCCATTATTCTGTAGTATAAAATTTCACGTTTTTTTCTCCTGCCAATTATATTTTTACATTTCTCAGACATTAGCAAATTGATACTGTATTTTCCTCCTTCCAGCTCTGTTTCCTGGCAGAGCAGTTAACAATCAAATTAATTTTAAAAAATTGAAGAATGAAAATTAACAGCCAAGAGAACTAAATCTTAAGCAAATCCTCAGAGTAATAATTAAGTCTTGAATACTTGGTAGTTAAAGTATTGTATTTGTTTTTTAAAAGCAATTTTTTTTCAGATTAGACAAATTCATCGGTCATGGGGGGAAATAGGTTTTAATGATAAAAATTTGTTTAGTGGGTGGTATAGACTAAAGAAGCAAATGAAGAGAGACATTCTAATATCCTGGTGACTCTGGGATGAACACTTAAGTTTGGAAACTGGAAAGCCTGGTACTGAAGAAGATAATGTTGCCATATGTTTGATCCTTCAGATGGTTCTCAACTGGAATGTTTGAACATTCAGTTTGTAGTTGGTTGTATGAGGCTGTCACAGACATATCAGGAAGTTTATTAATCAATCAATCTCCTGTCCACTAATTTCTGGTAGCATTCCAATTTTCCATAACCCCAAAATATTCCCTTTCTCAATCTCCAGATGGGTGCTGTTACTCTTGATTTGATAACCATTATTCCAAGTCTTAACCTTTTTTGTGACTGGACTCCTGTGGCTGTCTGGTGAAACTTCTCAGAAGGATGCATAAAATTAAAATAAAATCAAACTGATTATAATGAAATATACTTATCAAAATATTAAAAGTTTTTAATTTATTAGCAAATAACAGGATCTAGGGGAATTGGGTCTAATTACCTTAAATTTGAAATAGTGATGAGTATAAACAATATTTTGGCAGGTGCAACCATTGTAACATGACAGTGAAAAGATCTATGATTTCTGTTGTATTAATAGTCAAAAGTATTACTAGTACTATTGTGGTCTGTTGCCTACATTAGTAATCAAAGGAAATGTTAAATTTGTTAAAAGTTAGTGTTATTAGAGAGGATTATTTTCTAACCTAAGTTCATGGATCCCTCGTGTCTTTTCTGCGAATGTTTTGGGGTTCTACAACCTTTGGCTCACAACCCCTCAGGAGAATTTCCGTGGCCCAAATGGCAATTCTATTCTTGTGTCATCCTTGTCCCAAATATATAGTCAGGCTACAGATTTTATTTTCATCATTATAAAAAAGATGCTACAATAAACAATATCTTATTTTCATGTTTAAGACATTTTCTAGCTTTTTTAAATTAAAAAATAAGTCCCACATGATTTAAAGATAAAAAATTAATAACAAAATGATATACATAAAAAGTAAGTGTCCTTCCTTCCCAGTGTACCCCAGACAATCTACAGAGGCAGCTGTTAGCATCATGCACATACACTAGAAAATTTCTAAATGTTTTTTATTCAGTGAAGTGGGCAAATATTACTCCTGTAGTATTCATTTTATAAGTGAGTAATTAATATATGATTTAGAGTTTGTTAATCTAGAGTCATAAAATCATTTTGATTTTAAATTTCTTCCTTTTAAAATTTCCGAGGAATTGAGAATTGGCAAATTGTAGCTTTCTAATGGATTGTTTGGTGATAGCAAACTTTAACCTATTGTTCCCATCTGGGAATTTGGTTGTCAGTAATACTTGCACTGTGCATAGTATTTTCTTTATTTTTCTATATATAAAACATGTCAAAGGTAGGTGAACTATTAAGTGACTTGTCTCAGTGTTTTTTCTCTAACAATAATTTATGGCCTTAAATAGCAACTTGGGTCAGAAGAGCAACAACAGGGTACCCTTTTGAAGAAAACTGTCCTTTGTCGTGTATCATATTGGTAAACTGGATCTTTTATACAGACTATATTCCCACACTTGCAGTGTAGTTGTTTGTGATGTTTATTCGTTAAGTAAACAGCTCCATGAACACAGGGACTGGACTGTCTGTATTACCTTTATGTTTGTATCCATCATCTGGTACAGTGAATGACATATGGTAGCTGCTCACTAAATATTTGCTAATGGAATGAACAACACCTGTTGTGTACTTTTTTAATTCGTTTTTTTTTTTTTAATTCCTATTTTTATTATGGCGACATTGGTTAACAAAATCCAGTAAGTTTCAGGTGTACAATTCAACAGTAAGGAATATATATACACATTGCAATGTGTGTTCATTGTCCATAGTTAGATTTTTTTCTGTCACCACATATTTGACCCCTTTTACCCCATCTACTTCCTCCCTGCTCCTCCCCCTCTGTCCTCTGGTAACCACTAATCTATTGTCCATGGCTATGAGTCTCTGCTTGTTTGTCCTGTTCATTTGTTGTTTTTAGGTTTATATCCCACGTATAAGTGATATCATGTGGTTTTCAACTTTTTCTATCTGGCTTATTTCACTTAGCATGATTATCTTGAGGTCCATCCATGTTGTCACAAATGGCAGTATTTCATCTCTTCTTATGGCTGAGTAATATATTCCATTGTATATATGTACCACAGGTTCTTTAGCCAGTCATCTATTGTAGGACACTTTGGTTGCTTCCATGTCCTGGCCACCGTGAATAATACTGCTATAAACATTGGTGTGCAAATATCTTTTTGGATATGGGTTTTTAAGTTTTTGGGGTAAATACCCAGTAGAGGGATTGCTGGATCATATTCTTAGTTTTTTTGAGGAACCTCCATACTGTTTTCCATAGTTGCTGCATCAATTTGCAGTTCCACCAGCAGTGTATGAGAGTTCTTTTTTCTCTGCATCCTCTCCAACACTTCTTATTACATGTCCTACTGATAACAGCTATTCTAAGAGGTGTGAGATAGTATCTCATTGTGGTTTTGATTTGCATTTCCCTAATAGCTAGCAATGTTGAGTATTTTTTCATATGTTTCTTGGCCATTTGTATGTCTTCTTGGGAAAACTGTCTGTTCAGGTCCTCTGCCCATTTTTTGATTGGATCGTTTGTTTTTTGTTGTTACTGAATTGTAGGAGTTCTTTGTATATTTTGGCTATTAGGCCCTTATCGGAGGCACTGCTTGCAAATATATTTGCCCATTTGTATGGTTGTCTCTTTACCTTGTTGATGATTTCTTTTGCTGTGCAGAAGCTTTTTAGTTTGATGTAGTCCCATTCATTTATTTTAGCTTTTATTTCCCTTGCCTTTGAGGTCAAATTCATAAAATCCTCTTTAAGTCTAAGGTCCATGAGTTTAGTTCCTATGTTTTCTTCTGTGCAATTTATGGTTTCAAGCCTTACATTCAGATCCTTAATCCATTTTGAGTTAATTTTGGTGTATGGTGATAGAGAACAGTCTAATTTCATTCTTTTGCAAGTGGCTCTCCAGTTTACTGCTGTGTACTTTAGACATGGAAAGAGATGTGATAGCTGTCTTCAAGCAGCTTATAGTCCCATAGAAAAGAATTATACACAGATATCTCTGTATGAGGTTAATGTGTTATATGGAAGATAAAAATTATATTGTGAAAATTTGTGTCATAAAGGACATGATTTGAACCAGAGTATATATGAATTAATGTAATAGCTAGTTGAGCATAGTATACAATTAAATTAATATTTACAAATTAGTTTTGAAATTATTTCCATACGCCAAATGCCATGAGATAGTCATTTTTTTTTTAAATAGACATGTCTTTATTTTTCATATTCAAAGTGTGTGATACCCAAGAGAGTTGTTAGAGGGTTGAAAGAATTTTTGTGATCTAATGTAAATTCACCTTTTAGGACAAACTTATGTTATGAACAGTGCCTGTTTACAGAATTCTGAGGAAAAGAAACTTTGTGTTATGGAGGATGTTCTAAAGAAATGATACTCCTTGATTATTATGCTAGTAATATGCAGATTTTACTTAGTTTAGTTTAAAGTAGAGGGACCACTCTCCATAAAGAAGCTACTTGGAAGAAGTTTGTCTCTACATTATAGATACTTCAATGGGGGTAATAGTAACAGTTAACCTTCAGCTTTATTTGAAATAGTTCATCCATCTTAGAAGAATTCATCAGAGTTTTCAAAGTATCTCCAAAAGAAATACAGAAGATTTAGGTCAGTGATCCTCAAACTTTATCATGCATCAGAATCACCTGGAAGGCTTGTTAGAACACTGATCTCTATTCACCATTCCTAGAGTGCAGGATTTAATAGGTCTGGGATGGGGCCCAGGTTGTTGCATTTTTTTTTTTTTTAACAAGTTTCCAGGTGATCCTGATGCTGCTTGTCCAGGGACCCCACTTTGAGAACCACCATTTTAGTGAGGAGAATAGTGGTTCTCACCTAGGCCACACATCAGAATATCCGGGATACTTTTCTAAAGTATTGTTTAGACTTTACCTGAGATTTAACAACCAAATCACAATTTATGGATGATTCTGGTACTAGGTAGAAAAAAAAGATTAGCATTTGTGCCTATGATCCCTTGTATGCCTTGCCATTTAACCTCTCCTTTCAGGGTTTCTTATCTTGTGCTTTCAAACTTCTCTGGCTGTGACGTGTGTGTGTGTGTGTGTGTGTGTGTGTGTGTGTGTGTGTGTGTGTCAAAATGTATTTATTTTTGTCACACACACACACACACACACGAATATACAGTGGATTTTCATTTTTTTTCACTAGTTATGTTCTATAAAATTGCCATGGACAGTGAATTAGTAACTACTGAACCATTGATCCTAGAAGAAATTAAGGGTTAGGTTCCTGTGAGACTGTGGTCACATTTTCATCAGCCAATCGATGCATGCATAACCTTGTTTTACATACATTTCTGTTTAAAGATACTTTATATTATATGTGTTGTTGATTGACTGAACTTGAATTTACAGCAGTGCATTGTAACTGGTGCCTGAATGAAACTTGTCTAACACACTATACTTTCTCTATAAGGCACATCATAGCCTTCTCGTGCTGAGGAACATTAGACAGCACTTAAGCACTACATTTGGGAGCGGTGTGGGGAGGGGCATAAACGATGAAATCATTTTAAAATGCTAAAACCCTGGCACTAAATAGAACATTAAGAGGACAAAATAGAAAATTTTCAGTTCTTTCAAAATGGCTCCTGGTTTTTGAATTAAAGTTAAGGTGTTTTCTCCCTCTCTCGGGTTCTTAATTACCTCGTTTTCTTCCAAAACTTACATGGTTCATTCTAGTATAACTGTTCTGTAGATCCAGTTTTTTCATCCAAATGGTTATCCAGGTGTCCAAACACCATTTATTTAATTAAAATTATTGGGATAGGATTGGTTAATATAATCAAATAGGTTTCGACAAATACCATTTTCAAAAATATTTTTTCTCCCTGGTTTAAGATGCCACTTTTATTATATTTTAATTTTCTTAGGCATTTGGGCCTAACTTTCTGTTTTGTTCATTCTGTAAAAAATTTGCTTTTTTAATCACTAATCAATTATTATTTCATTATTTTATCTTTATATATTTATTTTTTAAAAAATCTGGTAGAGTTAGTCACTTTTCCCATTCTTATCGCTCTCTTTTTTCAGAGCTTACTTTTGTTTCCTATTTATTTTTTTATACGAACTTTATAATTATTTTGTCTTAACTCCAGGAAAAAAGTTGATATTTTAATTGAGACTCACCATACATTTATAAATTAGCTTATAGAGATTGACAGCTTTGTGATGTTGACTTCCTATCCAAGAACATGGTTTAGCTCTCTATTTGTTGAAGTCTTCTTATATATCTTTCAGGAATAGTTTTCTTATATTAGTTTTGTGCATTTTTGCTTAAGCTTATTCCTAGGAATTTTACCTATTTGGTTGCTATTGTAAACGCTATCTTCTCACCCATCATACCTTGTAACTTGTTATTGCTTGTATTTTAAAATGCTATAGATTTCTGTGTGTTAATATTATATTCTGTAACTTCATTGTTATCTAATTGGTAATTCACTGGATCATCACTGGCTTTCTTTTCAATACATTTTCAGTAGTTACATGGAACTAAGAAAGATCCTCTAAGTCACCTTCCACCTTCACCACCATCTTGATCCACCACCACCACCACCTTGCCTTCAGATGTTAGTTGCAGATCAAGATTGTCACCTTTGCTTTTAACCAGCTGCTTATAGATTGAAGGCTTTAGTGACCACCTCCTTGAGTTCAGTTAATTTACAAAAACAGCTTACAGAACTCAGAAACATTTTACTTGCTACATTACTAGTTTACAATAAAAGAATATAACTCAGGAAGTCAGATAGAAGGAGATGCATACAGAAGTGTATGCGAAAGGGGTGCAGAGAGTCCATGCCCGTTCTGAGTGTGCCACTCTCCCAGCACCTCCATGTGTTCACCAACCTGGAAGCTCTCTGAACCCAGTCCTTTTTGTTTTTCTTTTATGGAGGCTTCATTATTTAGGCATGATTGATTAAATCATTGGCTGTTGGTAATTGATTTGCAGTCTGCAGCCCTTCCCCAGAGTTCAGTGGGTGGAACTGAAAGTTTCAACTCTTCTAATCACATGATTGATTCTCTTGGAAACTAGCCTTCATCCTTAGGTGCTTTCAAAAAGTCACTAATTCAGGTATAGTTGAAAGGGATTTGTTAGGACTATTAATGCACCTTTATCACTCTATCATTTAGGAAATTCCAAGAGTTTTAGGAGCTCTGTGCCAGGAAAGGGTACAAAGACCAAATGTACATTTATAATGTACATTATAAATCACAATATCACAGTATTACATGGAATTTTCAGAGTTAGAATTTATCTGTTATATATGGTGACATTATTTTAGCCAGAGTTTTGTATTTGAAAGCTATCTTTCTAAAACATTTATTGAGATATGATTGACATAAAGTGCACATACTTAATGTGTACAATTTGGTAGACGCTGGTATTTGTAGACAGCTGTGAAACCATTACCATAGTCAAGATAATGAGCATATCACCTCCGTGCCCCTTTATAAGCCTCCCGTCTTCAGGCAGATACTGACTTTCTGTTATTGTAGATTAGTGGTTTGCATTTACTAGATTTTTATATAAATGAGATCATACAGTATATAATCTCTTTTGGTCTGGCTTCTTTCACTCAGCATACTTGTTTTGAGATTTCATACATATAGCATGTATCAGTAGTTCATTCCTCTTTATTGCTAAATAGTATTCCATTTTAAGGATATACCACAGTTATCTATCTGTTGATTGATTTTTGGTTATTATAAATAAAGCTATGAACATTTGTGTGTGTGTGTGTGTGTGTGTGTGTGTCTGTGTGTCTGTGTGTCTGTGTGTCTGTGTCTGTGTCTTTGTCTGTGTCTATGTCTATGTCTGTGTGTGGGGGGGTGGTATATCTGCTTTCATTTGTTCTGGGTAAATACCTGGGGGTGAAATGGCTTGGTTGTATGGTAGGTATATTAAAAAGGTTTAATTTTTTAAAAGCTGTTAGACTTTTCTAGAGCATTTATACAATAAAGATACCTTTTTTTGAGATGTTTACATATTTTAGAACCTTGCCCCTCGAAGTTAGGTCTGGATTTGGAATTACCTGAGAGCTCATTAAAATTGCTGTATTTCAAGTCTCATCCTACACCTATTGAATCAAAATCTGCATTTAAAAAAGATCCCTAGTTGGTTCAAGTGCACATTAGAATTTGAGAAACTGTGATTTAGAGCAGTAGCTCTCAACTTTTTTTTTTCTTTTCTGTAACACACCTAAGGGCTTTTTGACACGTTTCTATGAAATTCTTAAGTGTGGCTGGTAGATGCAGTATCATTTTTAAAAGTCCAACAGATAACCTTGATAAATACTGAATGTTCTGCCCTCCTTCAGATGATTGCTTGATAATGATTCACTTATAGCAATGACTTTTTTGCCTAGTGCCCATTTCAAATATGGTAGTTTCAGGAGGAATTGCTTCCCAGCGTAGAGCTATCTAGTCTGGCACAACTTTTTTGTGAGTAAGAGATAACCATTTTCTTTTTGTGTAATTTCTCTGGTGAATGAGTTCATTTGCTAGCCTTTTTCAATAAAATGTTATATTTTTCTTCATAACCAGTGATCTCATTCTTGTTATTTTCATGTGTAAGTATCTTGAAATTTTCTGCATGGATTATCTATCTACTCTTAGTATTCAAGGAATGCAAAATAATTTTAGAAATGACTTTGTTAATAGGTAAATTAATAAATTATCAAATAATGCTTTTTAAAGCCAAATATCAATAATTTGGCCTGTTTTTAAATTTCTCTGGTACTGCTCATTTCCATTGTTGAGTGAATATTTAATATCAAGCTACATTGTTGTTAACTGTTACCTTCCTGAATTCATGTTGACATTGAAGGTCATGGTTTTAATCAGCACTAGGAAATTCTACATTTAAAACAAAGTTTCAAAAACCCACACAATTAGATTAAAAAGTAAACATTAATTACTTTATCAAGTGAAACAAGTTGGTTTTATGTAACTTATAATTTAGTTCGTTTCCAGAAGTTGATTTGTAAGTCAAATATTCTAGAATTAATTGCTTGTGGCAAAATATTTCTACTCAGTAAGATTGCTTTTACTTTTACATTTTTGTGTAAGATATCAGTTACTCAGGCCATTAAAGCCCCCTCACCCCCATTTCTTCTTCACATCCCACTGGCAGTTAAGATAGAATGAGAAGCTCTGGGTGATTCAATTCTTATTCATTTAACATTTAACACAGCTGTTTTTCAGAAAAGAAAAATCTTTACCCTGTTATTAAATTCTAAAATTCATTGCAAATGGGCACTTATCTGTTTAATTGAAAAATGTCTTTACAGTTTTACAGAAAAAAAAAAATCAGAAGCCTTAATAAGGTGATTTTTTGTTTTATTGATTTTTAACTAAAGCTGATGTATATCTTTGGGAGGCAAAGTTAATGAAATATATGTAACTTAACAATAGCAGTATTTAGAATAGTAGAGGAATGAATGGATACTATGTTCTTGAGGCCGATGTTTCTCAGATTTTCTATGGTAAAAGACCAGTTTTTTTTTTGTTTTTTTTTTTTAATTTAATTCATTGCTTGCTAATACTTTTCTCAAGGATAATAAAAAAGTTACTATAAAATTTAAATAAAAAATGCAAAAAAATTACTAGGCCACTATTTTTTTTATCATTCATTTTAGCAGACATAAAATTAAGTCTGTCACGTTGCCTTAAAATTTTCTAAATGCTAAATTTCTGTACTTCTAGAGAACCACAGTCTGAGTAGCATTGCTATAAACTGGTAATTCTAAGTGTAGTCCCCCAATTTACAGCTTTATTATCACATTAGAACTTGTTAGAAATGGAAATTGTCTGGTTCCATCCCAGACCTACTGAATCAAATTCAACTCAGCAGTCTTTTGAAATGAGACCTACAAGAGATTCTGAAGCACACTGAAGTTTGAAAGCCACTGCTTTGGGCTTTATCCCTAAAATGCTGATTATCTCAACTTTTTAAGGAGAAACTAGATAGTCTAAAGCCTCTTTGAGTGCCAACTGTGTAATTGGAAGACTGAAAGGTATGACTGGTTAAAAGTTAAATCTCATGGGTTCTGAGATAGGAGATAACACATTAAAGATTGAGATGTTTGAAAATATATGTGCTAAATGAAAAAATTCTGATGTTTTAGATCTCAGGAATATGGATCTCAATTAAAATTCTTTTGATAGAGTTGAGAAGTCTGACTTCACTCTCACCTAGATGAAGATTTTGCCCTTCAAAACTCTTCTGGTTTTAAGACCTCAGGGTTGCATAGCAACTGATTCAGACAGTTTTGGATGTTTGGCAGGTTGTTTCAGTATATATTCAAAGGAATTAGCACATTGTTATATTTTGAATCACTTGAGATTAAAATGGGATCTTTGTTTTGATGAATCTGTAATTTTATTCTAACTTCAGAGTTTTGTAACTAGTACATAGAAAAACAATTGATTTTGTATATTGATCTTGTATCTTGAAATTTTGCTAAACTCAGATCTTTTGTAGATTCCATCAGATATCCTATATAAAGGATCTTGGGGGTCTGTGAATAAAGGCAATTTTACTTTTTCCTTTCCCAGTCTGGATGCTCGCTCACTCTTTCTGCCTGTCTCCCTCTGGTTTGGCGATTACACTGACTAGAACCTCCAGTACAATATTGAATAGAATTGTTGAGAGCAGTTATCACTGTCTTATTCCAAATATTAGGGAAGAAGTATTCAATATTTCACTTAAGTATGATATTATGGCTTTTTTTTTCTTTTTTTCTTTCTTTTTTTTTTTAGTAGGTACCCTTTATCAGTTTGAAGAAACTCCTATTTTTAGCTTTCTAAGAATTTTTGGAATGGATGTTGGATTTTGTAAATGCTTTTTCTGTATATGGAGATGATCATACTGGTTTTTGTTTGCTTGTTTTTTATTTATTAATACAGTAAATTACATTGATTTTGGATGTAAATCAGTGCTGCAGTCCTCGGATAAACCCCATTTGGTCATGTTTAATGACCTTTTAATATATTGTTGGAGTCTATTTGCTAAACTTTTTTTTAGAATGCATTTATGTTCACAAGCATTATTTGTAGTTTTCTTGTAATACCTTTTTCTGGTTTTGGTATCAGTAATACTGGCTTTATAGAATGAGTTGAGAAGTATTACTTCCATTTCAGTGTCTTGGAAGAATTTGTGTTGAGTTGTTATTATTTTCTCCTCAGATATTTGGTAGAGTTCCTTTACCAGTGAAGCCATCTATCCCTGGAGTTTTTCTCTGTTTGAAAGTTTTTACAGTTTAATTTTTTTTAGTAGATATAAGGTTATTCAGGTTATCTATTTTTTCCTTTATGAGCTTTGGTAGTTTGTTTCTTTCAGGGAATTTGTCCTTTGCATCTAATTAACAAGTTTATTGGTATGAAGGTGTTCATAATATTCTCTAGGGTGATATCTCCTTTCTCGTTCCTAACATTGGTAGTTTTTGTCCTCCAACTTTTTTCCTCATTGATCTGTCTAGAAGTTTATCAATTTTATTGATTGCATTAAAAAATCAGCTTTTGGTTTTATCGATTTCCATTTTGACCTTGATTAGTTCCCTCTGCTTACTTTGAGTTTAATTTTCTCTTTCTAGTTTCTTAAGGTAGAAACTGAAGTTGTCGATTTGAAACCTTTTTTCTGTTTTTATACAGGTGTTTAGTGTGCTATAAATTTCTTCTTAAGTGCTGCTTTAGCAGCATCTCACAACCTTTTTGAGTGATTTGGTGATGTATCTAAAAAATCAGTGACATACCCAAGGTTATATAGGTTTTCTCCTGTTATCTTACAGTTTTATAGTTTTACTTTTTACATTTAGGTCTGTGATCCATTTTGTCTTAATTTTTGTGAAGGATGTTAAGTTTATGTCTAGACTGTTTTTGTTTTGCATGCAGATGTCCAGTTCAAGCACCATTTGTTGAAGAGAATTGCTCTGTTGTGTTGTTTAAGTCTTGAAGTCAGATAGTGTCAGTCTTCCAACTTTGTTGTTCTTCAATCTTGTGTTAGCTAATCTAGGTCTATTATCTCTCCACATAAACTTTAGAATCAGTTTGTCAATATTGACAAAATAACTTGCTGAGGTTTTTATTGGGATTGCATTGAATGTATATAGATTAAGTTGGGAAGAATTGACATCTTGACAGTTTTGAGTTTTCCTATTCATGAGCATGGAATAGTTCTTTATTTAGTTCTTTCATTTTGTTTCTCAGAATTTTATGATTTTTCCCTCATAAATAGTGTGCTTAATTTGTAAGATTTATACCTAAATATTTCATTTTGGGTGATGTTGATGTAAATGGTATTATGTTTTTAATTTCAAATTCTACTTGTTTATTGTTGGTATATAGGAAAATGATTTACTTTTGTATACTAATCTCAAATCCTGCAACCTTCCCATAAATCACTTGATTAGTTTTAGGAGTTTTTTGTCACTTCTTTGAGATTTCCTACATAGATGATCATGTCATCTGCAAAGACAATTTTATATCTTTCTCAATCTGTATAACTTTTATTTCCTTTTTTCAGGGTATTGTCTACAACTGCCAGTACAAGATTGAAACAAAGTGGTGAGAGGGGACATCCCTTCCTTGTAAATGATCTTAGTGGGAAAGTGTCAAGTTTCTCACCATCAACTATGGTGTTATAGTTTTTTGTAGACGTTCTTTATGAAGTTGAGGAAGTTCCCCTCTATTCTTGGTTTACTGAGATTTAATATGATTTTCGATATGGTTAGTTTTTACTCTGTCATTTTATCATTTTCCATTTCTTCTGTTCTTTGTTCCTTTTTCCTTTCTTATTCTGCCTTTTTTAAAATTATTTTTTATGATTTCATTCTGTCTGTGTTTGGTTCATTAACTGTTGCTGTTTTTGTTACTTTAGTGATTTTCAGTGGGGTCTGATTTATTTCCCATAGGGACACTTGGTTATGTCTGAAAATATTTTTGATTTTCACAACTTGGGGTACACTACTGATGTCTTGTAGGTAGAGATCAGGGATGCTGCTGAACATCCCTGCACAGGGCAGCCTCCCACAACAAAGAATTGCCTTGCTAAGAATGTCAGTAGTGCCAAGTTTGAGAACCTCTGATTTGGGGTTTATAATATAAATTTTTATTTAATCACAATCTACTTTCAAGTGATATACCACTATATATAGTGTAAGAACCTTACGATAGTGTACTTCTGTTTCTTCCTGCCCAGCCCTTATACTGTATTTTTCATATGTAATAATAATCTTATTTAAACAGCCAATTATTTTTCAAATACTTTTAAATAATATGGAAAAGATGTATATAGTTACCCTTGTAGTTATCACTACTCCTACTTTTCATCAATTTGTCTTACAGCCAGACTTCTATCTGCTATCATTTTCCTTTTTTACCGAAGGATTTCTGTTACCATTTCTTGTAATGCGGGTCTATTGGTGATGGATGCTTTCAGCTTTTGTATGTATTTATTTCACCTTTTTTGTGTGTGGTAAAACACATAACAAATTCATCATCTTAACAATTTTTAAATGTACATTACCGTATTAACATGCACATTGTTATAGAACAGATCTCTAATTTGTCCTTTGTTTTTGAAAGATATTTTTGCTGGGTATAAAATTCCAGCTTGATAGTTTTTTCTTCTGGTACTCTTCAAATGGTGCTCCAGTCTTCTCACTTGCATTGT
>NW_011888783.1:35741818-35770096 GCF_000151845.1 Pteropus vampyrus | reverse complement strand
CCTCATAAATAGTGTGCTTAATTTGTAAGATTTATACCTAAATATTTCATTTTGGGTGATGTTGATGTAAATGGTATTATGTTTTTAATTTCAAATTCTACTTGTTTATTGTTGGTATATAGGAAAATGATTTACTTTTGTATACTAATCTCAAATCCTGCAACCTTCCCATAAATCACTTGATTAGTTTTAGGAGTTTTTTGTCACTTCTTTGAGATTTCCTACATAGATGATCATGTCATCTGCAAAGACAATTTTATATCTTTCTCAATCTGTATAACTTTTATTTCCTTTTTTCGGGGTATTGTCTACAACTGCCAGTACAAGATTGAAACAAAGTGGTGAGAGGGGACATCCCTTCCTTGTAAATGATCTTAGTGGGAAAGTGTCAAGTTTCTCACCATCAACTATGGTGTTATAGTTTTTTGTAGACGTTCTTTATGAAGTTGAGGAAGTTCCCCTCTATTCTTGGTTTACTGAGATTTAATATGATTTTCGATATGGTTAGTTTTTACTCTGTCATTTTATCATTTTCCATTTCTTCTGTTCTTTGTTCCTTTTTCCTTTCTTATTCTGCCTTTTTTAAAATTATTTTTTATGATTTCATTCTGTCTGTGTTTGGTTCATTAACTGTTGCTGTTTTTGTTACTTTAGTGATTTTCAGTGGGGTCTGATTTATTTCCCATAGGGACACTTGGTTATGTCTGAAAATATTTTTGATTTTCACAACTTGGGGTACACTACTGATGTCTTGTAGGTAGAGATCAGGGATGCTGCTGAACATCCCTGCACAGGGCAGCCTCCCACAACAAAGAATTGCCTTGCTAAGAATGTCAGTAGTGCCAAGTTTGAGAACCTCTGATTTGGGGTTTATAATATAAATTTTTATTTAATCACAATCTACTTTCAAGTGATATACCACTATATATAGTGTAAGAACCTTACGATAGTGTACTTCTGTTTCTTCCTGCCCAGCCCTTATACTGTATTTTTCATATGTAATAATAATCTTATTTAAACAGCCAATTATTTTTCAAATACTTTTAAATAATATGGAAAAGATGTATATAGTTACCCTTGTAGTTATCACTACTCCTACTTTTCATCAATTTGTCTTACAGCCAGACTTCTATCTGCTATCATTTTCCTTTTTTACCGAAGGATTTCTGTTACCATTTCTTGTAATGCGGGTCTATTGGTGATGGATGCTTTCAGCTTTTGTATGTATTTATTTCACCTTTTTTGTGTGTGGTAAAACACATAACAAATTCATCATCTTAACAATTTTTAAATGTACATTACCGTATTAACATGCACATTGTTATAGAGCAGATCTCTAATTTGTCCTTTGTTTTTGAAAGATATTTTTGCTGGGTATAAAATTCCAGCTTGATAGTTTTTTCTTCTGGTACTCTTCAAATGGTGCTCCAGTCTTCTCACTTGCATTGTCTCTGATGAGAAATCTGGTATCATCCTTATCTTTTTTCCTCTGTATGTAGCATGTTTTTTGTTTGTTTGTTTGTTTGTTTTTAGTCTGGTTGGTGGGAACATGTGCTCTCCTGGCCCTGAGTGCCAGGCACTGTTTCCTCTAATCCTTTGGGATAGTTCTTTTCCAGTGTCAGATAGCTTTTTCTCATACATATGCTGTTGAGTACTCTGCTGAACATTCCAGGAACATTCCTTTGCAGGCTTCCTGGGTTCTCTCTCTGTGAAGTTCTTTCCTCTTTGATACTCTGCCCTGTGAACTTCAGGTGCCTCAGTCTTCCTGGATGGATTCTTATGTCTGCTCAACTCGAAGTTTTCTAGGATCTGCCTCAATTCACTCTCTTGCTCCATACCATGGAACTCTTTCATGGCAGTAACCTAAGGCAGTTGTAGGGCTCACCTCATTTTATATTCCTTCTTTCAAGTATCTTTATCCTTTATTGCCTGATGTCCAGTGTCTGGAAAACCACTTTTTCAACTCTTTTGTCAGATTTCATTTGTTGTTCCTTCAATAGAAAGGTGAATTCATTCTCTGTTCACTAATCTTTCTTTTTTCTTTGCAATTTTTTTTATTGCGATAACATTCATATAACATAGTTCACCATATTAAAGTGTACATTTTCATGGGGGTTTTGTATGTTTACAGTGTTGTGCAATGTCACAACTATTTTGTTTCAGAACATTTTCATCACTCTAAAAAGAAACCCCATACTTCAGCGGTCCCCATCCTTTTTGACACCAGGGACCAGTTTTGTGGAACACAATTTTTCCCCACACTGGAGGGTTGCATGGGCGAATGGTTTCGGGATTATTCAAGCACATTACATTTATTGTGCACTTTATTTCTATTATTATTACGTTGTAACATATAATGAAATAATTATACAACTCACCATAATGCAGAATCAGTGGGAGCCCTGAGCTTGTTTTCCCACAATTAGACGGTCCAATCTGGGGGTGATGGGAGACGGTGACACCTGAAGTGTTGCTTATCCTCGGTGTACTCTGTAATCTCATTTTGGTTCCTGTCATTGCAGAAAACAACGCTTCACAAAGATAGGATGTTGGAAATGGAAACAGGCTTTTCATTGTGCTTTTGTGGCAATCTCAGAATATTCTGCCTCGACTTTAATCCAGAACATATGAAGATTTGAAGTTATCTCAAACATACTTTTAAGGCCGCCGTCATTTGCGATCTCAGGCAGTTGATCCTCCTCAAACATAAAGTCAGTTCACCTGGCTTATTCACAAATGGGTCATGGATCCATTCCTTTTTTTCCATTCTTTTGTAGTTGGGAAGTAATGCTCAAACTCTTTTGCAAGTTGATATAGGTGATCATTCTCCAGTTGGGAGAAGGAAGGCCCTGGCTCAGTGTCATTCAAAATCTCTGCTAATGTTTGAAAAGTGTCAAAAATCACAATGTTCACTCGTCACTCCCATAATTCCAGTTTGGCTTTGAATGCAGCCACGTTATCTGCTGACTTGAACATAGTTGTCGTTCTCCCCTGAAGTACCAGATTGAGTTGGTTAAGCAGATTGAATATGTCACACAAGTTTTGTGACCCATTCTGTGTCACTGAAATATGCAGCCAGTGGTGACTGTTTTTCTCAAAGAAATCTCTGGAATGGCTCTCGTAATTCAAAAACTCTGGCCATTGATCTCTTTAGAAAACTGTCTCACTTCTGTGTATAAGAGAAAACTTTTGTGTTCTGCATCCATCTCACAGAGCTGTGCAAACAGATGTGAGTTAAGGACTTGTACTTTAATGTGCTTGATCATTTTAATCACATCCTGCAGATCCTGCAGAACGTTAAGTTTAGTTAACATTTTTTGGCTAACCAGCATTTCTCTAGGGATGACAGTGCGTAGACACATTCAGAAGCAACCTCTTTGACGCAAGTAGTGAAAGCAGACCAGTCATGCAGCCACTCCATGCATATACTGACACAAAATGACCAATTTAGTGTTCCTGATGTGTAATCATTCAAAGACTTGAATAGTTCTGCAGCTATGGCATTGGTTGGCAGCAAAAGTGCACATAACATATCCTCATGCACATCATCCTGAAAAATACATTGCACAAAAACCAACATTGTCGACTTGTTGTCAATGTCAATAGACTCCTCAACCTGGATTGCATACCACAGTGACTCATTAGTCCTCTTTAACAATTGTGCCTCAATATCCTCTGCTATTTCATCAATTCATCTAGTTATGGTGCTAGCTGAAAGAGGAACACGTGCCGCCTTTTGAACTGCAGCCTCTTAAAAGTTCATGACAAACATTCTTAGCAGGCAGGATCAACTCTTCACCAATAGTAAAGGGCTTCTGAGCTTTAGCAATGTGGTTAGCCACTAAGAATGATACTCTTAGTGCAGACACATTTGATTAAATGGTGACCTTCAATAATTGTTTCTGTTCTTCGTATTCACGTTTTTTCTTTTGAAAAACTCCAAAGGCTTGTTTTTTGATGCAGGGTGCTTCGTCTCCATGTGGCGAAGCAGTCTCGAAGGTTTCATGGCTTCGTTGGATAGGATAGCTAGTTGCCACACATTATACAAAGCAGACTTGGACAATGTGAATCACCTGTTGCAAAGAACTGATAATTTGAGTAGGACTCTCGATATTTTATTTTAAATGCAGTTTTCTTTTCTTTGGCAGTCTTAGAGGCTTCTGCTGTCTCATCATTGGGTCTTTCCCCCTTTTCAAAGAAGCTCTCCAGTGACGTTTGTTTTTTATTCATTTTGGCTAGGGTTAGCTTGCAGGTTTATCAAAACTGTGACTGATACAAGTGCACAGTGCAGCAAAGAGGCACGTATGAAAGTGGTAAATAAAATAATGGGCAGGCCATGTGTGGACTAAAATAAATGTCGGATTCTGACTTAGAAAGCCTGCCAGCAGATGCAGCTGTACAATTGAAGTACATCAACTCCCTTGGTACTATAAAGCCTGCCACCAGATGCAGTTTAATTGTCACTTGCCACTCACTGATAGGGTTTTGATATGAGTCTACAAGCAATTGATTTTTTATGGTCTCTGTGCAGTCAAACCTCTCCGCTAATGTTGATCTGTTTTTGCAGCCACTCTCCAGCTCTAGCATCACCGCCTCAGCTCCACCTCAGATCATCAGGCATTAGATTCTCATAAGGAGCACGCAACCTAGATCACTCGCATGTGCAGTTCACAGTAGGGTTTGTGCTTCTATGAGAATCTAATGCCTGATGATCTGAGGTAGAGCTGAAGCAGTGATGCTAGTGCTGGAGGGTGGCAGCAAATATAGATGAAGCTTAGCTCTCTCACCCGCTGCTCACCTCCTGCTGTGTGGCCTGATTCCTAACAGGCCATGGACCAGTTACAGTCTGTGGCCTGGGAGTTGGGACCTTTGTCAGACCCATCAGTCATTCCATTTTACTCCTCCACCACCACCACCACTCCCAGACAACCACTAATATACTTTTCTCTATGGATTTGTCTGTTTCTGTACATTTTCTATAAATGGAATCATACACTCTGTGGCCTTCTTTCACATAGCATAATGTTTTAATAGTTCATCTGTGTTGTAGCATATATTAGTACTATTTCCCATGTAGTCCATATTTGACTTCTTTGTATTAATTTTAATATGCTGCCAGGGCTGAGAATCAGATTTAGAAAATACTAGAAGAGGAGCAGGATTAAATAGAATAGGCTAAGGACTTACTTAAAGTCTTTTATTCTTTGTCTTCATCCTGCCTTCCTTTCTTTGACTCTGAAAGGGATACCAGATCAGTTTAAGTGGTTTTAAAGATTAGCACAGGTTGCTTTCTGTAATACATACTATGATTTAATAGTAGAAAATGTAGAGAATAGAGACCACCTATACTCTTAGCACCTAATAATACTTTGGTGCATTTCTTTCCAGCCTTTTTTTTTTTTTTTTTTTTTTACTTTTTAATTTTGCATTTATGCATCCCATCACCTATTGTCTGTTTACTGTATTATATTTGAAATTATCTTTAACATGTGATTTTGTTTCTTGTGTTTTCTACTTAATGTATAAGCATTTTCAAATACCATTAAATTATATTTAAGAAGTTTTAAATGGCAGTTTATAAGTTCATCATATGGATATACCACATTATAATTATAATTATTCCAGTATTAGAGATGATTAGGTTGTTTCCAGTTTTACTGCTTATAACTATTGTATAAATAATAGATCAACTGTTAGATTTTTTAAGGCTTAGAAACTACCAAACTGCTCTCCAGAACGTGCCAGTTTACACTTTAACACATTCACTAGCACTAATTCTTGAAAGTGTCTGTTTTACTCATCACAGTTTCACCAGCATTATAAATATTGCCTTGCTAGCATGTTTTGTTTATGTTAAATATTTGTTTACCTCACAAGCTTTTTTTTTCTTAGATTTAAAAAGTCAATTTTATTGAAATATAACGTATATAGTATAAAGCATTTATTTTGTGTTTGGTTCTGTGTTTTAATAAACAAATATACCAGTGTAACTAGCACCCCAAACAAGGAATAGAACATTTTATTCCCTACATAAATTCCTTTTACCCCTTTCATAGTAATATCCTGCACTTTCATTTCAGGCAACTACTGATCTGATTTTGATCTCTATCGATTAGTTTTGTCTGTTCTCAAACTTCGTATAAAGAGAACCATACAGTATGTAGCTGCTTGTGTATGGTCATTGCTTAGTATACTTTTGAGATCCTTGTTGTGTGTGTGATTAGTTTGACCCTCCCTCCTTATTTTCCCTTTTAACTAAGTAGTATTCTGTTGAATAAATGTATTCACTTGGATTTTCTGTTCACCTGTTGATGTACATTTGTATTTCCAGTTTTTTGCTATTGTGAGTAAAATTGCAGTTAACATTTATGTGCAAGTTGTTTGTGGACATGCACTTCACTTCTCTGGTACATACTTAGCAATAGGATTGCTGGGTCATGTGATAAGTATATATTTACTTTATAAGAAACTGTTCAACGGTTTTCCAAAGTGGTTATATAACACTCCAGCAGTTGGTGTGGTCAGTTTCTTAATTTTAGTCATTTTGTGGGTGTATAGTCAGAACTTTCTGCGGTTTTACTCTGCATTTTCCTAATATAAAGATTTCGAGCATCTAATAAAGTATTTATTGGTTATTCCTGTATCTTTTGTGAAGTATTTGTTTAATCATTGGCTCACTTTTTTAAAAAAATTGGGTTGTTGTTATCAAATTACAAGAGTTTTTCGTATATTCCACATTTAAGGTATCTCACATATATATTGTGAATATTCTTTTCCAGTCTGAGTTATCTTTTTGTTTTCTTAAGAATGTAATTTGAATAGCACAGTTTTGAATTTTGAGGAAATTTAGTTTATTAATTCTTCCCTTTATAATTTGTGCTTTTTATGTCCTAAGAAATCTTTGCCAAATTCAGGGTCACTAAGACTTTTCTCCTATATTTTTTTGTAGATATTTTATAAGTTTAGGCTTTATGTTTAGTTCCGTGATCTATGTTGAGTTAATTTTTGTGTGCAGTGTAAGTAAGGTAGGAGCATTAGGCTCGTTTTTCCCCCACCTCATGTCCAGACCATTCATTGAAAAGACTATCCTTACACCAACTTAATTCCCCCATTAATTGACATCTTTGTCTAAAATTCATTACCTATGTGTATGTGGTCTATTCCAGACCCCTTTTCATTTTCATTGCTTTATATGTTCATCTTTATGTCAGCAACATACTGATGTTGGTTAATTTAGCTTGTAATCAAATTGTATATGTTCTTCAAATTTATTCTTTTCTTTCAAGATTGTTTTGGCTGTTCTATTTCTTTTGCTTTTCCATATCAGTTTTAGAATCAGCTTGTCCATTTCTTTTCTTTTCTTTTTTTTTTTTTTTTAAGCCTGTTGGTTTTTTGATTGGGATTATGATTAGTCTCTGTATCATTTAGGGAAAAATTTACCTGGGAAAGTTTTTCTTGAACATTATTGAGCCTTCTGATCCATGAACATGTTATATTTATGTTGCTTTTCAAGTTTTGCACATACTTTGTTAAACCTATTCCTAAATATTTAGTTCTGATGCTGTTATAAATAATATTGGTTTTTATTTTCACTTTTCACTTGCTAATGTATAGAAATACAGTTGAATTTTGAATATTGACTTGCGATCTTGTTAAATGCACTTTTTAGTTCTTTCAGCTCTGTTAAGATTCCTTGGGATTCCATATCATGTACAGATAATTTCACGTCTTCATTTCTAATCAGTATGCCCTTATTTTTTTTTCTTCCTTCACTGCATTGGCTAGAACCTCTGGTCAAGTGCGGACTAGAAAACACAGTAAAATGTGCGTGTGCGAGGATAGACTTACTTGGCTTGTTTTTAATCTTAGAAGGAAAGCATTCAGTCTTTGACCATTAAGTATGGTGTTGTAGGTTTTCCGTAGGTGCTTGCCCTTTTCCTGGTTGAGGGCATTTCTTGCTTTCAGAGAATTTTTCGTTATGAATGAGTGTCGAAGGCAGGTTTTTAATTGTCAATTTTTCTAATTTTTTTTGGCTTTTTAAAAAAAATTTCAAGATTTTTAATGTTTTGCCTTTGTGGTATGTTTTAATAAAAACAAACTTTTATCCTTACAGTGTGCCATGGACTATGCTGAACACCTTATTAACTTACATAATCATGACAATTCTTTGAAGTATATATTTAAGTTTTACAGATGAGCCTCACATTATTTTCCAAAGGAACTTAAATTCCTTTCTTTCCCATCTCCTTCATTATAGATATATGAATAATCATTTCTAATAAGTGAGGTTTATTTGTTGTTTCTCTATGTATTCTGTTTTGGATTCTCCCCACATCCCTGTTGATTTTAATTATTTTTAGAATACGTGAAACATTAACATGGTTCTAAAATTTAAAACTATGCAAAGGTATATACTCAGAATTGTCAACTCTTCCTTATATCTTCTCCGTCCATAATACCCTATTCTTAACTAATATATGTTCGGTTTTATGAAAGACCTATTGATACTTGAGAAGGGGCATTGAATGTAAATTTTGATATATAACTGTACAGTTTACCTTATTAATTTGTGTAGGTCCTTGCTTGCTTTACTTTATGCTGAGAGTGGTGTGTTAAAGTTACTTAATGTCTTTATTAGTCTTTGAATATCCTGTAACTTTGCTTTATAAAATGGTTGCTATGTTATTTGATGTATGGATATTCATAAGTGTGCATAGATATTCAAAATCTTTGCTGTGAATTGTGTTTTTTGGGTCATTCTTAATGCTCTTTGGCTTGAATTCTACTTGTCTGATGTTAAGGTTTACTTGTCTGTCTTATTGTTTTCTATTACATGATAAACTTTAATCTATGCCTTTAATTTTATTCTTTCTGAACTACTGTGCATGTGTGTGTGTTTCTTGTACATACCATATAGCTGAGTCTTGAGTTATGAGACAAGTTGAAGATATTTTTTTCATTGATGAGTAAAATCTGTTTATATTTATGGGTATGACTATGTTTGGTCATAACTCTTTCCTAATATTTAATTTTTAAAAGTTTTGTTAATTGGTTATGTTTAATTTTTTTTGCTCTCTTAATCTAGAAAGATTAGATTTGGTGTTTGAAAATGTTTATATTTTTTTCAGTCTCCCGTTTTCAGTTGTATTATTTCTACTTTAGTGTGCATATTTTTGTACATTAGTCTTCCAGCCTTTTCCCTATCTTTGAAGTACAGTTTTGCTAAAATTTTCCAGCTAATCATTTCTTGGTTGAATGAAGCCAATATGAAGATGGACTACACTATCCAATGTGTAGCCACTAGTCATTTGAGGCTGTGGAGCACTTGAAATATGGCTAGTGTGAATTGAGATGTTCTATCCATGTTAAAAAAACCCACTAAATTTGGTAGACTTGTTATAGAAGAAAAAATGTAAAATATTCCCATACATTTTTATATTGATTACATGTTGAAATAATGTTTTAGATATGTACATTGTATACATACACATATGTAAATAAAATGTTAAAATTAATTTCTTTTTACTTTAAGTGGGGCTATTACATAAATATATAGCTCACATTTGTGGCTTATATTATATTTCTTTTGAACAGTGCTATTCTAGTAGAGTCCTCAAAAGTCTACAGAATTCCCTAAGTTCTTTCTTGATGCTTGCTGCTTGAAGGACAACTTAGCTGGATGTAAAGTTCTTGGTTCACACTTTTTGTTCACCGAGGTTTCTGAAATGCTGCTTCGTTGATGCTTTGCATTGCGTGTTGCTTTTGAAGTCTGATTCTTTTGGCCTTTTAAGTTATTTTAATTAGTTTTATTCAAATATATATCAGAGTAGGTTGCTCTGGGTTACTTTTGCCAGGCCCTTGGTAAGCTTTTCATATTGTTATAAAAAACCACATAACCTAAAATTTACCATCTTAACCATATTTAAGTGTACAGTACAGTAGTGTTAAGTATATGTGGTGCTATGCAGCACATATCTAGCATTTTTTTCATCTTGGAAAGCTGGAACTATACCCACTGAACAACAGCTTCCCTTTTCCTCCTCCCCTCAGACGTTGGCAACCAACATTTTACTTCCGATTTCTAAGAATTTGATCACTTTAGGTCTCATATAAATGAAGTGATGTATTACTGGTCTTTTTGTGACTGTCTCATTTCACCAACATGTCATCAAGTTTCATTCATGTTGTAGCACATGTCAGACTTCCCATTCTTTTTAAGGCTAAATAATATTCCATTACATGTATGTACTATGTTTTATCCATTCGTCTGTCAATAAACACTTAGATTGCTTTTACCACTCTACTGTTGTGAATAACTGCAATATGAACATGGGTATACAAAAATATCTCTTCAAAGTCCTGTTTTCAATTCTTTTGTATATATACCCAGAAGTGGGATTGTTGGATCAAATGGTATTTCTGTTTAAGTCTTCTAATTCATGAAAACAGGGCGTCTCTCCTTTTACTTATGTCTTATTTAATTTCTTTCAGCAGTGTTTTGTGGTTTCTTATATCCAGGTCTTTCACCTCCTTGGTTAAGTTTATTTCTGAGTATTTTTTCTTTTTGACATTGTTGAAATGGGATGGTTTTCTTAATTTCCTTCACAGATTGTTCATTGTTAGTATATGGAAACAATTGATTTTTGTGTGATCTATCCTACAACTTTGTTGAATTTGTTTACTAGTTCTGACGGGTTTTTTTGTGTGTGTGTGAAATCTGTAGGGTTCTGTACATAAAAGATCATGTCATCTGTTGACAGAATGAATTTTATTTCTTCCTTTTCAATTTGGATGCCTTTTTTTCTTTTTTTTTCTTTTTTTTTTTTTTTCTTTCTTTTGGTGATTGCTCTCATTAGGACTTCTGGGACCATGTTGAAGAGAAGTGGTAAAAGCAAGCATCTTTGCCTTATTCCTGATCTCAAAAGAAAAGCTTTGTTTTTCATTATTGAGATTTTTAGCTGTGGGCTTTTCATATATGGCCTTTATTATATTGAGGTAATTTCCTTCTATTCCTAGTTTGTTGAGTGGTTTTTAATATCATGAAAGAATGTGAATTTTGTCAGTACGTTAATTGAAATGATCATGCCATTTTCTCCATTTTTTTATTATGGCATATTATAGTGTTCAATTTTTGTATCTTGAACGTTCTTGCATTCTAGAAGTAAATCTCACTTGGTCATGATGTATGGTTACCATGCTGTACATTACATCCCCAGAATTTTATTAATCTCGTAACTGGAAGTTTTTGCCTTTGACAACCTTCACCCATTCCATCCCTCTCCTCCCTTGTAGTGTTTTTGTTTGCTTTTGGTATCGAGTAATACAGGCCTTATAAAATGAGTTTGGAACTTTTCCCTCCTCTTCAGTTTTTTTGGAGAGTTTAAGAAGGATTGATGTTAATTCTTTAAATGTTGGTAGAATTCTTCTTTGAAGCCATACGGTGGTGAGCTTTTTTTTGTTAGGAAGTATTTGATTACTGAATCAATATCCTTACTAGTTATAGGTATGTTCAGTTTTTTCATTTTTTCATGATTTAGTCTTGAAAGGCAGGGTGTATGTTTCTAGAAATTTATCTTCTAGATTATTTACTTGGTGCATAATTGTAGTAGTCTCATGAGTTTTTATTTCTGTGGCATCAGTTTTAATGTATCCTCTTTCATTTCTGATTTTTGGTATTTGAATTTTCTCTTTCTTAGTTTGTGTAGCTAAGGCTTTGTCAATTTTGTCCATCTTTTCAAAACAACTTAGTTCCATTGATTTTTTCCCCTATGTTTTTATTTTCTATTTCACTTATTTCTGCAATAATATTTATTGTTTCCTTCCTTTTTTCAATTTGGGGTTTTGTTCTTTTTCTAGTTCTTTGAGGTGTAAAGTTAGTTTATTGATTTGAGATTTTTTCAATGTAGGTAGGAATTTACTGCTATGAACTTCCCTCTTAGTATTGCTTTTGCTGCATCCCTTAAGTTTTTATGTTGTAGTTTTGTTTTCATTTGTCTCAATATTTTCTGAATTTCCTTGTGATTTCTTTTTTGACCCATTGATTGTTCAAAAGTATGTTGTTCAATTTTCATGTATTTGTAAATTTTCCAGTTTTCCTTTTGTTGTTGATTTCTAGTTTCGTTCCATTGTGCTTGTAAAAGATACTTAGTATGATTTCAATCTTAAATTTTGTAAAATTTGTTTTGTGTCTAAGGAATGTTCTGTCTGAATTTGAGAAGAATGTGTTTAGTTGTCTATTTGTGTTCTTTTGTAGAGCATTGAGGTTTACTAAGATTATTCTAAACCTTGTTGTCAGATAATTCACAGATCTCCATTTCTTTAGGGTCAAGTCCTAGAGATTTATTTTGTTCCTCTGAGCCAATTTCTTCATGTGCCTTATTTGTTGCCGAAAATTGTGTATTTGAAAAAACAGTCACCTCTCCCAGTCTTTATGAATTGGATTTATACAGGGGAAGACCTTTACCAATCAGCCCACATAGGAAGTCTGGAAGCCCAAAACTTTTTTCTGGAGAAGCATCTTCTCTGGCCATGTGCATGTAATTTCCCAGTTAGAGAAGTTTGTTAGTTCTTTATCAGGAGCTTGTAACCTTTTGCTCTCTCTGGTGTCTGTCTGTGGTACTGCAAGTTCTCTGATGCTATAACAGGCCTTTCAGCAATCTTTTGTTCTCCACAGCCCCCAAACATCCAAAGAATGCTGGTTTAGTCAGCCCTCTGAGTTAGGTGAGATAGACGTTAGTCCCTTGGGCTGCTCCCCAAAAGCTGGAATGTTGGATGCACGTTCCTCTCTTCTCTTTCCCTCCTAATGGAGAAGCCTTGAGCAGGGTGTTTCTCTAGAGTGCACCAAGCAATATCAGTTTATGTCTGTGGTGGTACAGGTTGTCATCCACTGTCTTGCTCCTTGGTGGGCTTTTTTTGATATGTAGATTTATATCTTTTATTTTCAGACAGTTGCAGGGTGTGTGTGTGGGGGGTATTGTTTTAAGTATTAGTTCTGTTGCACTGTTTTGTTTTTCTCTTTCAAGGACTCCAATTTTATGAATGTCGTTTTTTCTTTCACTGTTTTACATCCTACTATATTCTTTCTTATTCATTTTTTTCTTAACCTCATTTTTATTCTCTTGGTTATTTAACAGTCTTTATGCAATACATTTATGTTTTTGTTGGAGTATATTTTGTATTGGGCTTTTACTAATTTTAGTCTTCATCTCTGATATACTGCCTTTTTCTTTCCTGAGTTCAGTCAACTCTTTCCATTTATTATGAGTTTTTTTACATCTGTCTCTGATCTTAGCTTTTGAGTTTCTCATTCAAGGTGATTTTTTATATCTCTATGTCTTTATTTGGGGCATATTTAATTAAGTTTAGAGCAGTTTTCTTAAAGTTTCCTTTTGTCCCTCCACCCCCAAGAGTGGAGGTTATCATTAGAAGTATAATTGAATTTTGTTTTATGATTTTTGATAACAATAGACTTACTGAGTTTTCTTCTCATTTTTGTAGATTTGGGTGGTTCACAACATTTCAATTTCAGTGGCGCCCTCTTCTGTCTGTGTAGAATGATCTGCTTTTGAGGAGTAAGCAGTTGAAGGGCTTATCTCATTCTCGTTTCTAGCTAGCGTTTCAAAATCCTCATCATTTGGTTTTCTGAGGGACAGATGAACTCAGTTTTTATCTTTTCTTTCTCTGCAACGATTCGAAACTTCTCTCAGTTTTCATCTCCCAGAATTTTGTTACACTCTGTTTTGTGCTGATGGCTCATCTCTCATTCTCCTTGTCATTGTGGCTTTATAAGTTCCTTAATCCTATGCTAGTAAGTTTCTGTTATAGGGAGGTAGAGTAGATAAATGGAGGCATTGAGTCTTTTATCTTTAATTGAGAGTTTTGCATATGAATTTTTAAAATACTAATGAATAATCTTTGACTTTGTATGCAGCCTGACTCAATTGATAGATTCTGAAACCCAGTAAGTTGGGACATGAGCTTGGCAAGATGACAAAGAAACATATAAATATCTACCCATGTGGCCATAGAGCCTTAGTTCACTCATCTCTAAAAGAAGAAGAAAAAATTTCTACCTTGCAGTATTGTACTTGGTACTTATTATATATGTCTAAAGTCATGAATTATTTAGCTTCCTTTAGATAGCTTTTAATGGCTTGTGTTAATTTCACATGTACTAGGAAAAATATAAGATACAGAGAATGTATAATATCTCCAGGAAAACTCAAAAAACGTTTAGGTATAATATAGGTTTCAAAAGGATATTTCAGAATGTCAGTGTAACCATAAGAAGTGATTACGTGTATTTTGATGGAGAGTTTCTTCATTTAAAATGCAAAACTTATAAACTTTTTTCAAAAACTTAACAAAAGAATACAGACGTACTACAGAAAATTCAGTAAATATAAAAGGTCATACCAAAAAATAAAGGCCACTTGAACGGTTAGCATTTTGTGATATTTCCTTTTCTGTATTCTTCCAGGCTCTGTTTTCTACATTCATACTCATTTATAGTTATACATATTACTTTAAAACCTGCTTTTTAACTTAATATCTTAATGTCTTTTCAAGTTAGTAGAGATCTACATTGTGTTCTTTTTTACTACTACCTAAGAGTTCCATTTTATGTATATAAAATAATTTATATAACTAATTCCCAATTGCCATTAGACTTTTTTTGGTATTATAAACAATGCCATGATGAGCATTTTTATTTAGTTACTGTTGCCCATTTATGTTGCCTTTTGATGAATTTCATAAGTAGAGTTGGTGGATCAAAGGAATGAATGCCTTTTTAAAGGAAAGGAAATCAAATAGTGCTTGATATATAATTATTTTTTTAAAGCCACGTGATCTCACCAATGTATAATGCCGCATATAACAAGGAATCAACATCATTCCTGTCAGTCTCTTTCCCCAGTAAAACAAATCACAACTTTGGTACCTACTTCTAGGATTTTGTGTGTTTGCCACTGGTAGTTATGGTTATTGTATGAAACATAGGTGTCTAGAGGCCATACCTTTTTGGGAGGGAAGGTTGGGGGATGACAGACTGATAATCTGGGGAAGGAAATGATAGCTGAGAATTTACTTTTAGAGCTAAATTTGGTCTGTAAATTAAAATGGGAGATGTGTCATGGTCCTTAATATCTGGCTGCACCTCTGTCATCTGCTAGCTGTGTTAATAAGAGAGTCATCTATGATCTGTTTTTAAGTTTTCTCATTTGTAAAATTAAAATATTAAATCTTCATCTATTAAAGATGTATTTCAATAATTGGATAATGTTTAAAATGTTTTATTTAGAAAGTTCAATATATATCAAAAGAATCTCTTCAGATCAAAAATATGTTGCCATTTAGCTCAGTTTCCTCTTGTCACCCATGTCTGTGCATTATCAGCAATACAAGAACATGGTTTTTTCTCTACTAAGGATGGAATAGTCAACATTTGAGTCAGAGTCCTGAAATTTGACTTATATATTTTATCACAACTAAAAGCAAATCACTTGTTTCTTGAATTTCATTTATGTAATGGGATAATATCTCTCCTTATGCCCCAAGATCGTGAGGGGCTGATAAGTATGTGGTTGTGGATGTACTTTGAGAACTGTAAAATGTTATATGACTACAAGGTGGCATTGCATATTGCATCACTTTCTTTGACCAAGAGGGGTGCAGTATCAGCAAAGTCATAGGAAAATATAGGCTTATATAATGCTAGAAGTTGCTCATTCAGGCAAGGCCTGGTTTCTTAGTTTTTTGATGGGTGTGTGTGTGTGAGAGAGAGATCCTCACAATTTCTTAGTTAACTCAGAAGTTTTTACTACTAAAAGATCCTAACTAGATTGATGATAATATATGTATGAGGACATGTATTTAGTGCTCCAAGTTGGTATTCTAGCTTATGAAAACCATATTTCTACCTGGCACTGAAACTGGAGAAACTCTCAGCTGTAAGCCAGCACCCAGCCTCCTGTCCTTTTCCTTAGCTCCTTCCCTTTTATTGGATGTCTCCGGGCTTTTGTCCATTTTGGATATTCTGTTTTCTCTACTTGGCTTGTTTCTTCTTTTGCCTTACGAAATCTCCATTGATCCTAAAAGTCTTAGTTTAGATTTTACTTTTTTTGTTTATCTTTTGCTATCAAGACAAGTGGTTGGAGAAGAGACATGCTTGTCAAGCTCATACATGGTTGCATACTTAGATATCTATCTCTCTTCTATTAGCTAACTTCCTTAATGGTAGAGTCTTTGTCACTCACTCTTATAATTCTCAGTGACAGGACTGGTGTCTGATAGGTGCTCTGTAAGGTGTTGAAAGAATGACTACTGATAAATAATTCTTAATTTATGCGCTGTGGCAGAGCTGTTCTCTTTTAGATGAGGAAATCACAGAAGGCCCCTCCAGATGAGACTTGAAGGACTTTCCAAAGCAATCCACTGGATATTTAGGAACCTTAAAGAGAGGCAGTGTAGCTAGAAGGAAGAATGAGAAGAAAGAGTTAAGAGATAATAAGGTCATGAAGATAGATGTAAGGCCTTATAAGTCATTGAGTGATTTTTTTAACTAATCTAAATGTGAAGGGGATCTACTGGAGAATAACATGATCTAATTTTCCTTCTACAAGGTCAAGCTGGTTTGTTGGGAATCGTCCTTAGTGGGTCAAGAGAGAAAGTATGCATTAAGTGGTGGAGGTAATGAAAAGTTATTAGAATCTGCGTTTATTTTATAGGAACTTTTTGTTTAACTTTGTTTAAAAATATCTCCTGCCATGATAGTAATATAGTTTGTTGAACAACATTTTATCTTTGAATTATCCAGAAATTTTTACTGTCAAAGTTTTAGGTATATAAATGCAGAAGATACTTTAAATCTGTGATAAAAATTGTTTTCTTGTCATTTGCATTTTGTTTGTAATCTAGTATTGGTGGCATACCTCAATTACTTTAGCAAACAAGGGATCAATCTTCTTGTAATTAAGATGTTAAATTCTAGTTTGTGAATATGTATATGTTTAATCTTTAAAAATTCCTATTTATTAAAATTCAAATTAAGGTGATATCAGTATAAATAAGTATCAAAGGGGAGCTATGGCAATGTTTTCTATAGGTCTGTGGCAAAGAAACTACTTGTAATTGATTCTTAAAGCACCTTGCAATTATTAAACAAAGTAAAATTTAAATATAATTATGCATTGAATTAACATTATTAAAACAACTTATGTTGCCTACTTTACATTTTCCAGGAACATCATTTACAACGAGCTATTTCAGCACAGCAAGTGTTTAGAGAAAAGAAAGAGAGCATGGTCATTCCAGTTCCTGAGGCAGAGAGCAACGTCAACTATTACAATCGCTTGTACAAAGGAGAGTTTAAACAGCCAAAACAGTTCATTCATATTCAGCGTAAGTTTGTTAATTCATTGTTTTCTGTTTGTAATTTAAATTTATCAACCAGCGAAAATCCTTTCTCTCTTTTGCCCAAAGAGATTTTAATTTTAAATTCATATACCCTGATTAATAGAAAACGTACAACCTTAAAGAATAAAATCCCTTTGTGCTTACATTTGAACTTAGAGATCATTTTGAATGTTAGTTGCATTTGGATCATTTGATGTTTATAGTTTAGAATTTTGTATAACACTTATACTTTATTATACAGCTAAAAGTTGCTGGATTACCATACCCAAATAAGATTTAGTTTTAAAGGCCCAGTGGCTGTAACGCCAATTAAGTGTGAGTTGTCTGAAAATTTTTAGAATTAGATCCTACCTTCATCTAGTTTATAAAATTCTAATTTCACTTCTTTGGTACTCTCTCTCTTTTTTTTTTTTTCTTCCCATTGTTACTTTTTAAATGATCACCATCTCTTGCCTTAAAACTATTTTAGTAATTTCCTAGCTATTATATTTATTATCCCCCATCTCCTGTTTTTGCCCTCTTCTAATCTTTCCACAAAGTCCACTGGTAGGAGAGTGGTCTTCTTGAAGTGTCAGTCTGATTAAATTATGCTCTGGCTTAAAATTCTGTTATTTATTGTCCACAGGAGAAGTTTTTAGCTAATTCTGCAGAGAGATGCTAGTGGCTTGGTATCTCGTCTGGTAGTGGGTAGTGTTTAAAAAAAAAACAAAAACAAAAACCAAAAAAAACCTACCTTGGGTAGCTTGTTAAAAGAAGAGATTCCAGGTCTCTGCTTCAGGCCTGCCTATCTGAGAATCTCTGGTATGCAGCCTGGTAATGAGTATTTTTTAAAAGTTCCCCAAGTAATTCTGAAACATCTCCAGATTTAGGACTCACTGTAAGATTTGGTTTTTTAATCAATTCTGAGATGCACATTTTTTTCATTTGTCATCTTTGAAATGAGATTGCATCTTAAATTGCTATTGTCCTGGAATGAAGTCTGGTTACTCTAAAGAGAATTTACATTTGTTTCTGCCAGGCATCTGGGGACACTACCAACCTGAGACCATTTTAAGTTCTTTGCTTGTTTTGTTTTGTTTATTTGTTTTTGGACCACAGTGGTAGCTTTAGTTCAGACTGCAGACCTGCTTGGAATTTAGTTCTCAGAGGGAGATTTTTACTCTCCCTTCCACCTAAGGGCAAGTTGAGAAATATAAACTTACTTGCTTTTCCTTTTGGCATGGCCAGTTTATATCTTTACCTTACACTGACATTGTTGTAGGAGTATTCTATCAGACTTCTTGATAGACCCCAGATAAAGCTTTTTTTCTTTCTTTCTTACTCTGTATAAAGTAATGGTGCATGTTGTAGTTGATGTCAGGTTAGATTTGACAGACTTCAGTAAAAGCCGAATTCTTCAGTTTGATTTGTGATTTGTTCCCTGACTATTCTGCTAACTTCATTTCCTGTTGCTTTTCCTCTCACTCTGTACCATAGGGAGCAACTAAAAATTATACACATTTGCTTTGTTTCACATTTCACAATTCCTTGCATGTGCTATTTAAGTCTTCTTTCCCTTCCCATAGCTCATTTAAGACCTAAGCTCCCTTATGAAGCTTATCTTGACCTTTCTCATTCTGTCTCTTCTTTGTATCTCAGTATCTTGTATATCATACCTCTATTAGTGGACTCACCATACAGCTTGCAATTATTTGTAACCATTCTTTCTCCTTTAGACTGTGAGTTCCTTGAGGGCAGGGGACTTTGTTTTATTTTCTCTTTGTATCTTTAAAGTGCATGGCTTATAGAGATACTCAATAAATGGCCTGTTTGTTGACTGATTGAATTGTTTTTAAATGGTTTTTTAAAGGCCCTTAGGTGTCAGAATCATCTTCCAGAAACTCTTCTGAAGCATTCAAGAGAAACATACATGCAAAAATTATTGTCATATGTTTTCTCTGTATTCTTTGACTTCGAATCCCTTTAACTTATTGAATTTGCCTTTGTATCAGGAAGGAGATAGCTGTTCACAAAAATTTCTCAAGCCAAAGTATCTGATTTTTTTGTATATTGAGAACAGTATAGCTGGACAACAGGACCATTTGTAAAAACTATTCTAGGAAACCAAGAACCAAGAAATTAGGTGTAACCCATTTGGGTCAGGCCCATTGAGTACAATAAACATGAATTTTATGTTGTTGTTTTTTTTTTTTCCATTTCATTTTATTCTATTGTAAAAAAATGGAATAAAATTATGTATCTTTTAGTTTGTCAGCATGTAAATTCTATGTACTATACTATATAATATACTATATATGTAATTTGTTCTGCTTTTCTACTTATATTTTAAGTTTCTTAGATTTTTATATAGTCTCTTATTTTCATTTCCAATGTATATTAATTTTTCATGAAATTGATACTCCACAATTTGCTTACCTGTATGCCTATTATGGGCTTTAAGGTTATCTAATAAAATTTTAACTCATGTTATTGAGATTGGTTTTCAAAGAAGGATTTAAAGAAATTTTTTGACATAGCTTCTTTCCAAGCCATTAAATATAAGAAATTTCAGAAAATATTACTCTGTGTTTTTCCTTTTACTCTTTTAATGATAGATTTAAAAGAATCCTGACTTGCCTGGCTAGAAAAAGACATTGTAAAGTTGCCACAGATAGGGTAGCCTAGTTCAGGCCCATCACATTGCTTGCTTGGGCTTTGGCAAAAACATTTTTATTGTTCTCTCTGCTCTTCGTGCCTTCCAGGCCATATCCACACTGCCACTATTGTGATTATTACCCATCTAGAATTTTTCAAAGACTCTCTGTTGCCTGTAAGATAAAATTTTAACACTTTTGTATAATGTTTAGGCTCTCCTTTGTGCCAATCCATCCACGGTTTCATGCATGTTCTTCTGCTATGACACCAACCTTATTGAAATGAACTGTTGGAGGGTCTGGTTCCTACTCTTGACTGTAAGGCCCTCAGGAACAGAAGCTCCATCTCATTCACCATACAGCCTCTACAGTTTCAACATATTCCCCTCCCCCTCAATTTCTGTAACTCTTCACATTTTCAGCTGCAGTAACAAGCTTCTTGCATCTCTCTGACTTACACCTGTTTCCACATGCCTCCATGCTTCCACATAGCCCTTTACTTCTTCACTTATTAAAATATAACTTGTTCTCCATGTCTGGGACACCTTTAGGAGCCTTTTCCTGACCCCTATAAGCCCTTGGCACTGTTTACCTCAAGCTCTCTTGTATCATGTGCACACCCTTGATGTGGCATAGACCACTTTCAGTTTTGATTGTTTGGCCTTTTGCCTCATTAGGCATAATGCTCATTGAGAGCAGGGGCATTTTTTTCTTTTAATTTCACTGCCTAGGATTATCATTATTTGCTATTGAGTTTTATGAGTTCCTTAATATATTTTGGATACTGGCATAGAACCTAGCATGTGGTTAAGTATGTAATTAAATATTTGCTGAATACATAAATGAATGAGTGAATGGATAATTGAAGATAAAAATATATACATTGTGATATTTTTCAGACAAGGTAGGACTCAAAATTGTACACAGAATCAAATGTAATAAAATTATTGGTGTATAAAATGAAATTGAGAGACTCACTCTGTGGATCCAAGTTAGAAATTAAAAATTAGCTCTGTTATTCACCAAAACGTCGTTTTAGGGAAAAAGTTTCCACCAAAAGGGAGTTGGGAGTGGAATGATACCAGTTTTGGTATGGATGTGAGATAAACCTTGTTCCTTCCTGTCCCTTTCAGTACTAGTTTTCCATAGTCACTCATATTGTTATTTTGGGGAACTTATTTAATCACAGCACATTGGGGTAGTCTTACCAGGTTGGAAGCATCTTGGAAGCAAATAGTTTTTGATGATCCAAGATACTCAAACTTTCTCATTTAGGCTAATTCTACACACTGATTAATTGTGCGACACATATAGAAAATGCTGCCTCCATTTTACCTACTGTTATAACAAATTTACTTTGGGTATCTCAATTCAGATTTTATAATTCTTTAATTCCTTTTGGAGTTTAAAACTTGATCAAATTCAGGATCCAAACTTTTCTTCTTAAAGAAATGACTGTTTACATTGCAATAAGTTTTTTATTTTGACCTCCTGTGACTCCTTTGATATAATATTTTACAGTTCACATTAAGTATTTCAGAATTTTAGAACATAAAAGAACTTGAGATAAATTGTTTCATGAGTATTCCGAAGTTAATTTGTGTCTAATTTTGAACTCAGATGGTTCTTGGAAACAGGACTCCTTTTCATGTTTTGAGAGGAAGCTTCACTTTCCCTTCTCACTGCATTACACCTACAAACAAATCAGTGGACCATCTCACCTGCTTCTTGGCTATAAGAAAAGAGAATTCAGGAGAAAGGATAAGTGGGAATAGCACCCTCTTACTTGTTAGGGAGAGAAAGCCACTCTAAGGAAATTAAATTCTGCTCTTTGTATCTGCAGCCAAGATCATAAGCCCTAAAAAAGTGCCTGTCTGTGTGTGTACGCTACTGTACAACTCAGTACACTTGAAGCTGGCTCCTTCTATGTCCAGCAAAACTGACTAGTCAGTCTACACTGGGAAAAGAAGAAAATTTTCATTCAGTGTAAAGTGGACCTGTATAGACCTCTAGGTTTTCAGCAAGAGTGAGACAGATGCTGACCTAACATCCAACTTCAGTCTCATTTTCCTTGGAATGTCCTTTGCTTTCTCCTCATTAAACAAAAATGATGATAATTGACCCTTCGCCCTGGCAGGACAAGCATGTTTTGATTGGAAAGAATTGGTAAAGATTCCAAATGAGCATTGTTTTATTTATACAGCAAAACTTCTTGGTGAAAAGGATGCATTTTAGGAGAATATCAGTTTCTTATATATTAAGAAATCAAATCAAGCATTAATCTCACGAAATGATATCACATACTTAAAATAAATAGTTGAAAAACAGTGTCACAGCTACAAAAGCAGATTAGATTTGTGGAGACATACTCTAAGTGAAGCTAGATCCCAGGTTGGAGTGATTAGAGGGGTGATAACAAACAATGAGCAAGGTCTGGCACTGAGAGCAACCCACATTCAGATCAGATGGCTTTAAAAATCTTCCTTTCTTCTCAAGATTGGGCTGAGCCTCCTGTCCTTGAGTGTGGGCACTAGAGCTGTGAGTGTGGGCACTAGGGCTAAAATGGTAGACCAGTATCTGGGTAGCTACAAATCCAGGAAGGAGGAAGAGCCCCAGAACTCTTAAAATACTAAATATTAAAGTAATGCCAGGTGTTCGGGTGAAACGCAAAATACTCATTTGGCAGTCTGGAATAGATGAAAGAGAAGTCTGAGTACAAGGAGAGTGCCCCTTGGGCCTCTATGCATTTATTTATGTCCACTATTTTAAAAAAAAAATTGAGATGACTATGAATGAAATGCAGCACAATAGATTAAAGACCATGGTTAAAGAAATTAGGGAGAAAATAAAAACACTATAGTAAGAGGTAATTTTGATACATAGCAGTAAGTACATACTTTAGGCATGATGTAATTAATAGACAAAGCAAAAAAGATTGGTTTTAAGGTGCCTATTTTAGTGTATGTTTTCTGGCACTGAAATATTTAGAACCCTCCCCTGGGGCCACACGAAGAATATACTGTGATGTATCCCAGCAGCACACCTGCTTGTACTAATAGGCATTACCAGAAAAAGGCCTTCAGCATTCACCTAGCAACTAGATTCTTCACTGACACCACACTGCCCTGAGAGTTGGCACTTTTCAGCCTCGTGTCTAGTCTCCTAAGATTAAATTTCTTTCTTATCATACCCCAGTAATATAATTTCTTTGGCTGCCTACCTATAAAAATATTTTGTCATGCTTATTTCATGAAAATTTTAATAGAAGACTGGACTTTTTTTTCTACAGTAATGGGTAAAAGGCATAATAAAATTGTTAACATTTACCGATTGCTTAGGTCCTATTAGTGTTTTACATATTTTAAGTCAGTTACTCTTCAAAGGAACTTTATCAGGCAGCTAATATTTTTACCCCATAAAGATAATGCAGCTAGCAAATGAAAGAGTCAGAATTCAAACCCAGGCCATCTGGCTCTAGAAGGTACCTGTTTAACTGTGTTATACTGCTTCTCAGTCATAGCTCATTATTATAAGATGCAAATACTGATACACATTAAACAGAAATCCATTACCATTCAAATGTGGTTGATAAGAGAATCAACAATTGTGAGTAAAGGATTCTTCTTTTTTTTGATGGATAAATTGCAGGATGAATTGTAGGGTAGATGCTAGGTTTTCTGCCGATAGAAAAGGGAGTTCTGGATGTGAAAGACAGATGCAAACACCTGCTATAACATTGTTCTGATTTGGCCTGGCAGGATCGATTAATGAATAGAAGAGTAGTTTGCATAGGAATGAGAGAAGGTGCCAGCAAGAGGGAAAAGCTTTAAGAAAAGGGAATCATAAAAGTAATAAAAACATATTTTGCAATTTTGCTTAGGATAGTAAGGAGCTCCAGTGAAAGGGGGTGAATTTTAGTATTTGGAAGGCCTAAGATCTAATTATTTAAAGCCTTTTAAGTTTTACCAATCAAAGATGTTGGGGGAGAAAGCCACTAGGCAAACAATATGGGCTGAGTCTTTAAAAAAAAAACTCCCACTCCAGTACATTGCACACATGTGCGCAGGTGTGTACACGCACATACATACATACATACATACATACATACATACATGTACAATAATGGAGGGATCAGCTAAGACCTTTGGGCTCTAGGAACTAACTGAGCAGAGCTATAGAATCTCTTCTAGTGCCTCTGGATGTCCTGGCTTTCTCCAAGTCCAGTCGATATTGGAAGACATTCTTCCCACCTTAATAGAGGAAGGCCCAAGTTAGCAAGAGGCTGTATGGCAGTTACTGCTTTCTAAAACCTCTAAGCACTGTGCTTGGCAAACAATAAAGTTTGCTTTGGGTGGACTAAATTGGACTACATAGGTCTTTGGTCAAGTTTCAAAAAGCGTATCATAGTTGACAGTACCTCACATGGTTTGTTCAGAGGAGACTAAAATAGATAATAGAAGTGATGTAAAAAATGAAAGAATAAAAAAGTGGCCTTTATGATGATGTTTTTTAAATGTTGCTCACTATCCCTGTTATCACCCCTTTAATCACCCAAACTGAGATCTAGCTTCACCTAGAATATGCTCTCCACAAATCTAAATACAAGCTGCTTTTGTATTTGTAACACTTTTTCTAGTATTTAAAATATGATATTTTCGTAATTGTTTTCTCACTGACGTTCTTCAGTAAAGTCAGAATAATCAAAAATATAGGTATATAAGATATCCTCCCACCATGGAGGTTAAGTAAAGCCACCCACCCCCCGCTTCCTAAATTGGACCTTGTTCAAAAATAGTTGTTTCTCATCACTGAGTTAAGAATCTCCTTTGCTTCTCTGATTAAAAAAAAGAAAAGAGGGTATGGGGTGGGGGGATTGGAGAAATTGAGGTTTATTCTCTACAGTGAAAAGTAAAATGCTCATTGCAGAAAAAAGTTAATTTTATTGCACAGATAACTAACAGATAAAAGTTGTATTTTCTTCCCTTTTACCCCACATTTGCATTATATTTTATGTTTACGTGTGTATTTGTGACTTTTACTTTTTTTACTTATAGTAATAGAGTAAGCATTTTTTTGGTCATTAAATAACTAATTTTGAAAACTATAAAATATTAAAAGAAAATTTATATCTTTTAGTAGTCAACAGGAATCCGTAAGAAAGCAATCTAGTACCGAAGGTATTTTTTTGTTTACATTTTAATTAAAGAGTTTTAGACCCAGGTTATATGTGGATTTGTTATATTAGTAAAATATGAGTTTGTATATTAGTAAATATTGGTAAATTAGTAATCTGCATTAGTAAAATATAATTTGCATTTCAAAGAAAAATAGGATTTTAGGCTTTTTTAAAAAGTTTATTTTTGTTTTTTGAGAGCTAGTGTGCAACGAACTCTTTAGATAAAGCCTTATTTGACTTAGAGACATTTACAATCTTGTTATCTAATCCAGCTACATAATCTTTTTGGGATATAAAGTTTGTAGGATGCCAATACTTATGTTCTTTAAGGGGATATTTATGACTTTAGTTTTCTGGAGGAAATAACCCTCTATAAGAATTTTTCCCCTTTTTCCCTCATAAAGAGTATTAAGAAACAAAATTTATATAACCTGATATTAATGAGACATTCCAGCTCTGGTACTTATTTTAGTTATTAACTGTGTTAATTTTGGTCAAGGTATCTGGTTCATCTAGAGTTTTAGATACTTATATTGAGGGAGGGAAAAATAATGCCTACTTCATATGATTGTATGAAAAATAAAATGAAATAATTTTAGAATAGCCACTGTTACTTGACACATGTTAATTTTTACCTCCTACCAGCATCTAACCTGGTGCCACAAAACCACAACAACATCTACAAAATTCTGGGCAAGAGCCAATGAGGTCTAGATTTAGAGAACCGTATTTTGAGCAGATTTAGGCAGGTTTTTTGTAACTGACTGGAAGAGAAAAGTGAAAAAAGAACAATTAAACATAACTAATTATCTATCTGTGGAATGTGGAAATGAAATATGTTTAGATGTGGTTCCATAATATCTCATAATTAATACATATTGAGTGTTTATCGTGAACCAAATATTGTTAGTAGTCTGTATGTTTTACCTTATTTCATACCCATGAAAACTGTATGAGATAGGTAAAATTATTTCCGTCATTTTGTAGAGGTCATAGTGGTCTGTTGTAAATACAGACAAGTTTAGGAGCATGCTCCCAAAACCTTGTAACTAGGAAGCCAGAATTTGAGGTAGGCAGTCAGATTCCAGAATTCATCCCCACTCCCACCCCGCTGCCCCATGTTTTATTGAGATGTAATTGATATACAGAATAATAATGATTTGACTTAACATATGTTGCGAGATGATTACCACAGTATGTTTCATCCATCACCTCATACAGTTAGTTACCCAAAGAAAAAGAAAAAAGAATTTTTTTTTCTTGTCATGAGAACTCTTTAAGATTTACTCTCTTAACCTTCATATATCATGTAGAAAGTAGTATTAAGTATAGACATCATGGTACACATTTCATCCTAGTACTTACTTATCTTATAGCTGGAAGTTTGTACTGTTTGACTACATTTTCATCTGGTTCGCCCCTCCCTTCACCTGATCTTTTCTATGAGTTTTTGTTTTGGAGTTTTTTTTAGTGGTAATGGCTTATTTTGAGATTCCACATGTAAGCGAGATCGTATAGTATCTGTCAGACTTAATTCACTTAGCGTAATCCATGTCACAAATGACAGGGGTTTCTTCTTTTTAATGACTAAATAATTGTGTGTGTGTGTGTGTGTGTGTGTGTGTGTGTGTGTGTGTGTGTGTGTGTGTGTGTGACAACTTTGCCCCTTCATCTGTCAATGGACACTTGGGTTGTTTCCATTCTTGGCTGTTGTAAATATGGCTGCTATGAACAGGGGAGTGCAGATATCTCTTCAAGATAGTATTTTGTTTCCTTCGGATTTATTCTCAGAAGTAGAATTGCTGAATCATGTGGTAATTCTAGTTTTAGTTTTGAGTAGCCTCCATTCTGTTTTCCATAGTGGCCGTACCAGTTTACATTCTCACCATCAGTACACAAGAGTTCCCTTTTCTCCGTTTTCTCGCTATCATCTATTATCCCTCGTCTTTTTGATGCTGGCCATTCTGTTGTAGGTGACATCTCATTGTGGTTTTTATTAGAATTTCCCTAATTAGTGATATTGAGCATTTACTCATGGACCTATTGGCCATTTGTGTATCTTCCTTAGGTAAGTGTCTATTCAGGTCCTTTGCCCATTTTTTAATTGGATTAATCATTTGTTTTTTTTAAGATAGTTCTAAATTTACAAAAAAAAATGAGCAGATGGTATAGAAAGTTCCCATATGTTACTCCCTACACACACACATACACACCTCACACATTTTTCACTGTTTGTACAGTTTTATGGACTTAAAAAAATTCATATTATGGATCCACCATTACATTATCCTACAGAATACTTTTACCACCCTAAAAACTCTCTCTATTTCACCTATTCATCCCTTCAAATCCCTGGCAACCCTGATCTTTTGCCTTTTCCAAAATATCATATAGGTAGAATTATACAGTACTTAGAGTTTTCAGACTGGCTTCTTTCACTTAGCAATATGCATTTAAGGATCTTCTATGTCTTCGGTGGCTTGATAGCTCATTTCTTTTTATTATCGAATAATATTCCATTGTGCGGATATACCACAGTTTGTTCATTCATCTATTGAAGGACATTTTGTTGGTTGCTTCCAATTTTAGATGATTGTGAAAAAAAAAACTGCTCTGAATATTCTTCTACAGGTTGGACTTAAATTTTCAAGGATTGATTGCTATTTGTATATCTTCCTTGATGAGGTATTTGTTTTCTTAATGTTGAGTTTTAAGTGTTCTTTGTATATTTTGGATACAAGTCCTTCATCAGATATGTGTTTTAAAAATATTTTCTCCCAGTCTGTGCCTTGGCTTTTCATTCTTTTCATAATGTCTTTCATATAGCAGAAGTTTTTAATTTTAAGTCTAACTTAATTTTTTTCTTACATGGATTGTGCTTCTAAAATCTCATCGCCAAAAGTAAGATCATCTAGATTTTCTCCAGTTACTTTCTAGTAGTTTTATAGATTGTGTTTTACATTTAGGTCTGTGATCCATTTTGACTTAATTTTTGTGAAAGATAAAATGTGTATACCTAGATTCAGTTTTTTATATATGAATGTCCAGTTGTTC
>NW_011888783.1:35681555-35740921 GCF_000151845.1 Pteropus vampyrus | reverse complement strand
TTTTTTTTTATCATTAACGGATGCTGGACTTTATTAAATGCTTTTTCTGCATCTGTTGATATGCTTTTATGATTTTTCTTCTATATTGATGTGGATTACATTCATTCACTGTCCCAGCCTTGCATACCTGGGATAAATCCTACTTGGTTATGGTATAAAAATTCTTTTTTTTTTTTACATTATTAGATTTGATTTGCTAATAATTTATTGAGGATTTTCGCATCTATGTTCATGAGAGATATTGGTCTGTAGTTTTCTTGTCATTTCTTTGGTTTTGGTTTTAGGGTAATGCTGGCATCATAGAATGAGTTAGGAAGAATTCCCTCTACTTCTGTCTTCTGAAAAGCATTGTAAAGAATTGATATAATTCCTTACTTAAATGTTAGGTAGAATTCACCCATGAACCTATCTGGTTTCTGGTGCTTTCAGTTTTGGAAGATTATTAATCATTGATTCAATTTCTTTAATAGATATAGGCCCTTTCAGATTGTATGTTTTTTCTTGTGTGAGTTTTGACAGATTTTGAAGAAATTGGTCCATTTCATCAAGCTTACCAAATTTGTGGGTACAGTTATTCAAAGTATTTGATTGTCCTTTTAATGTCCATGGGTTCGGTAGTGATGCTCCCTATTTTTTTCATTTCTGATATTAACTAATTGTGTTTTCTTTTTTTCTTAGCTTGGATAGAGGCTTACTGATTTTTTTAAAGTTTTTAGTTTTGTTATTTTTCTCTTTATTTCCTGTTTTCAATTTCAGTGATTTCTGCTCTATTTCTTATTATTTCTTGTGTTAATAACAGAATTTGATTTGCTGCTCCTTTTTTAGTTTTCTAAAGTGGAAGGTTAGATTATTGACTTTAGATCTTTCTTTTTTTCTAATATATGCATTCAGTAGTATAAATATCCCTCTAAGTACTGTTTTCAGTGCATCCTACAAATTTTGCTGAGGTCATTTTCATCTTCATTTTGTTCAAAATATTTTAAAATTTCTCTTGAAATTTTTTCTTTGGTCATATTTATAAGTATGTTGTGTTGGTTAATCTAAGTATTTTGGGATTTTCTAGCTATCTTTCTATTACTGATTTCTAGTTTAAGTCCATTGTGATCTGAAAACAGACATTGTATGATTTTTATTCTTTTAAATTTGTTGTTTTTATGGCCCAGAATGTGGTCTCTTGTTCAGTGTTCTATGTGAGCTTGAGAAGAATGTGTAATATGCTGTTGTTGGCTGAAGTAATCTATAGGTGTCCATTATATCCAGTTGATTGATTGATGGTACTATTGAGTTCAACTATCTCCTTATTGATTTTCTGCCTCCTGGGTCTGTTCATCTCTGTTTGTGGGGGAAGGGGTGTTAAAGTCTCTATCTATAATAGAGGATGCTATTTTTTTCTTGCAGTTCCTCCATTTTTTTTTGCCTCACACATTTTGATGCTGTGCTATTAGGCATATACACATCAACTATTGACCTCTTTATTATATAATGCCCTTCTTTATCCCTGATAACTTTTCTTGCTCTGAAGTCAGCTCTATGTGAAATTAATATATCTCCTACCACTTTCTTTTGATTAGTTTTAGCATAGTAAATCTTTCTCCATCTTTTTACTTTTTAATCTGTATGTGTGTTTGTATATAAAATGGGGTTTTGGTAGATAAGAAGTTGGGGTTTGTTTTTTGACCCATTCTGACAAGCTTTGTTTTTTAATTGGTGTATTAGACTATTAATGTTTATAGCAATTACTGGTATAGTTGAATTGATATCTACCATGTTTGTTACTTTTATTTATTTATTTGTTGCCATGTTCTTTGTTCCTTCTTCCATACTTTTTCTGCCTTTTTTGGTTTTAATTTAATTTTCATTTCTCCGTCTTTTCTTAGCATATCAATTATGCCTTTTTTTTTTTTTTTTTTACTTTTTTTAGTGGTTGCCCTAGAATTTGCACTATACATTTACAGATAATCAAAGTTCACTTCCAGATAACACTACACCACTTATTGAGTAGTGCAGGTACCTTAGAACAACAAAATATTTTTGATTCCTCCCCCTTGTTCCTTGTATCATTGCCATTATTTTGTTTTGCTTATACACAGCATACATAATCAAATACATTGTTACTGTTGTTATTTTGTACAAAACTGTTGTTGGATCAATTAAGAATAAGAAAATAAAAGATTTTATTACCTTCACTTATTTTTCAGAGCTCTTCCTTTCTTTATATAGATCCGAGTTTCTAACCTATATCATTTTTCTTTTCTCTGAAGAACTTTTTTTTAACACTTCTTGTAAGGCAGGTCTGCTGGCAACAGACTTTCTCAATATTTGTTTGTCTGAAAAGTATTTCCTTAGTTTTGAAGGATAATTTCATAGAATACAGAATTCTAGGTTGGTGAATTTTTTCTCTCAACATTTATTTCATTCTCTCCTTTGCTTGCATGGTTTCTGAGAATCAGATGTAATTCTTATCTTTGCTCTTCTCTATAGGTAAGATGTTTTACCTCCTCTGGCTCCTCTCAAGATTTTTTTTAATAGTTGATTTTCTGAAATTTGAATATTATATGGCTAGGTGTGGTAGGGTCTGGGGAGGAGGGGCATTTTCCCTGCCTGGTGTTTTCTGCATTTCCTGAATCGGTGGTTTGGTATCTGACATTAATTTGGGGAAAATTTTCAGCCATTGTTGTTTCAGATATTAGATCTATTCCTTTTTCTTTTCTTTTGGTAATCTTTTTACACACATGTTACCCTTTTATAGTTGTCCCACAGTTCTTTGATATTTTTAAAAGTCTTTTTCTCTTTACTTTCCAGTTTTGGAAATTTCTATTGTGTTATTGTCACACAGATTCTTTTCTAAGCCACTCCGCTAATGAGCCCATCAAAGACATTCTTTCTATTTACAGTATTTCTAATTGCTAGCATTTCCTTTTGATTTTTTTTTAGAATTTTCATCTTTCTGCTTACATTATGTATCTATTCTTTCATGTTGTCTACTTTTTCTATTAAAACCTTTAATCATTGTGTTTAAATTTCCGATCTAATAATTTCAACATTCCTACCATATCTGACTCTGTTTATGATGCTTGTTTAGCCTCTTCAAACTGTTTTTTGCCTTACTGCACCTTTCTGTTGAAAAGTGACAGTGATGTACTAGGTCTAGGTAAAAGGAACTAAGAAAAATAGGACTTTAATGATGTGGCGGTAAGGTGTGGATGGAAGGGAAGCTTTCTAAGTCTTAGATTAGGTCTCAGTCTTTTGGTGTGCCACCGGCCCTGGACTCTGTACTTGACCAGTGCTTTTCAGTTTTTCTCTCACCTTAGGTGGAACAGGATGCCTACAGGGTGTTGGAGTTGGGTATTTCCCTTACTCGAGGTCAGTAAGGCTCTGATAAAGCCCCAGAAGGTTTGGCTGTGGTAAAATAGTTTCTCCTAAGTGACTTTGTTAGGAAGAACACAGTGCTCCGGCATATTTCAGATGGTTCCTTTTCCCCTCCTCTTGCCTGAAGCAAGAGGAGATTTTTCTCTAATATTCACTCTGAGGACCTGGTAGAGTTCCTGGAGGTAAAACTTAGCAAAGTGTATCTTACTCCTCCACCCGGTTCCCACTCCTCATTACAGAGTCCCCCTAGAGTTTTTCCTCAGACGTGTCTACACTGAGTTTCCAGCAGTTTGTTGATTGCAGTTCATGTTTTCCTACCCTGGCACTGGTTCCCAGGGTGGTTTCTGCTAGTGAGTTTCTGCTCTGGTAAGTTGTGATTCTCTGTCTTTACCTGCCTTTCCACTTTTGAGGACAGCTGTTTGCCCTGTGGCCTTACTTCTCTGATGGAAATAAGAAGAGTTGTTGATTTTTTATTTTAACATTTTACTTGTTAGAATAGAGTGGTGACTTAAAAGCTCTTCATATCTGACTGGAAACAGGAAGTCCTATGTATGGTTTTGTTTTTAACTTGTTAAAATTAACAGATTGTTAATTTTTTTGGAGGGGGATTTTTCTTTTTCTAGTTTTCACATACAATTTCATAGGTTTTTAAATAAATTTATTTATTTAAATTAGTTTCAGGTATACAATACATTGGTTAGATATCTATGATGTTCATAAAACGATCCCCCCAATTGCTCCTTCCTTCTCCTGGCCCTCCACTTAGCCATCATATCAGTGCTAACTTCATTCCCTCTGCCGTGCTCCCCATGCCCAACTATCAACTACTGATTTGTACTTCTTTAACCCTTCACCTCATTCTCCCAGCCCCCCAACACTCCTCCCCTCTGTCCGTCACCAAATTGTACACTATATTTGTGAGTCTGTTTTTGATTAGTTTGTTCTTTTTGTTCCTTAGATACCTCATGTAAGTGAAATCATATGGTATTTATCTTTCTCTCTCTGACTCATTTCACTCATCATAATAACCTCTGGGTCCATCTATGTTGTTGCAGATGGTAGGATTTCATTTTTTTTAATGGCTGAGTAATATTCCATTGTATGAACCATAATTTCTTTATCCAGTCGTCTGTTGATAAGCACTTAGGTTGCTTCCATATCTTGGCTATTGTAAATTGTGCTGCCATGAATATTGGAGTGCATAGATCCTTATGAATTATTGTTTTGTTTTTCTTTGGATAAATACCCAGAAGTGCAGTTGCTGAGTCAAAAGGTATATCTATTTTTAATTTTTCGAGGAACCTCCAATACTGTTTTCCATAGCGGCTGTACCAATTTGCAATCCCACTAACAATATATGACGGTTCCCTTTTTTCCGCATCCTCTCCAGTACTTGCTGTTTTTTGATGTATTGATGATGGCCATTCTGACAGGTGTGAGGTGATATCTGATGATTAGCGACCTTGAGCATCTTTTCCTATGTCTGTTAGCCATCCGTATTTCCTCTTTGGAGAAGTATCTCTTCAGGTCTTCTGCCCGTTTTTTAATTGGATCGTTTTGGTTTTTTGTTGTTGAGTTGTATAAGTTCTTTATAAATTTTGGATTTATCAGATATATCATTAGCGAATATCTTCTCCAAGTCGGTTGTCTTTTTGTTTTGTTGATGGTTTCTTTTGCTGTACAAAACCTTTTTAGTTTGATGTAGTCCCATTTGTTTATTTTTTCTTTTGTTTCCCTTGCTCAAGGAGGTATATCTGAAAAGAAATTCCTGTTAGTGATATCAGAGAGTTTACTGCCTATGTTTTCTTCTAGAAGTTTTACGGTTTTGAGTCTTACATTTAAATCTTTAACCCATTTTGAGTCTATTCTTGTATACGGTGTACGAAGATGGTCCAACTTCTTTTTATTGCATGTATCTGTCCAGTTTTCCCAGCACCATTTATTGAAGAGATTGTCTTTACCCCATTGTATATTCTTGCCTCCTTTGTCATATAGTAACTGAGCGTATAGGCATGGTTTTATTTCTGGACTCTCTATTCTGTTCCATTGATCAATGTATCTGTAGCCTTGTAGTATAGTTTGATATCAGGTAGTGTCATACCTCCAACTTTGTTCTTCTTTTTCAAGATTGCCATGGCTATTTGGGGTTTTTTATGGCTCCATATAAATTTTAGCTCTCTGAAAAATGCCATTGGTATTTTGATAGGGATTGCATTGGATCTATAGATTGCTTTAGGTAGTATGGCCATTTAACAATGTTGATTCTTCCTATCCATAAACAGGGTATATGTTTCCATTTATTAGTATATTCAATTTCTTTTTTCAATGACTTATAATTTTCTAAGAGCAGGTCTTCTACCTTCTTGGTTAATTTGATTCCCAAGGTATTTTATAGTTTTGGACGCAATTGTAAATGGGATTAGTTTCTTAATTTCTTCTTTCTGAAAGTTCATTGCTATATAAAAATGCTAGTGACTTCTGAATATTTATTATGTAACCTGCTACTTTACTGAATTCATTGATCAGTTCTAACATTTTTTTTTGGTGGAATCTTTAGGGTTCTCCATATATAGTATCATGTCATCGGCAAATAACGAGAATTTTACTTCTTCCTTTCCAATTTAGATGCCTTTTATTTCCCTTTCTTGCCTTGTTGCTCTGGCTAAGACTTCTAATACAATGTCGAAGGGGAATGGTGAAAGTGGGCATCCTTGTCTTATTCCTGATCTTAAGGAAAATGCCTTTAGCCTTTCCCCATTGAGTATGATGTTAGCTCTAGGTTGGAGGGGGAATTTTTGATAACATTGCTTGCATCTGTGGCTTTCTCTTTTTAATTAGAAGTTTATAAAACAATTTTAAATTTATTTTGGAATTTTTTTATGATTTATCTTTTTAAATGTCCTAAATAGTAGTAAATATTTGCCTTTTGATAAAATGGACTTTATTTGATATTGGGAAATCATTCAGAACCAGATATGGTCAATAATTTAGATATTACTTTGGTTTAAAATAAATTTTTGACCGTAAAATATTAGACCGTTTTATCTTACATCACTTATAATTTTATTTTGAAGGATTTCCGAGAAGAATTTCACAAATAGTTTTTCTATAGGTATCCTCCTTGAGGATTAAGAACATGGCGTGTTCATTATGAATCATCAAAGCCTTTTGTAAAGAAAAGTCTCATTTTATTTTTTTCTTCACCTCAGTGAAGACAAGATCTGAGTAGGTTTTATATTGTGTTCTGAAATGTAAGATTTTTAAAACAATAGTTTTAAGAACTGGAAAATATTTTATTGCAGCTTATTTTTTCATTGACTCCTCAGTATTATTGGCCCACTATATTAAGGGCCCAGTTTTGGTGATATAAATAAAGTCAATTCTTTATTCGAGCCTCAGTCATGAATTTTACATTCTGTGTAGTAACCGATAATTATTTGACCACTCTTTCTGGCAACATCTCTAGTGAATTTTTAGGCATTAAAGATATTAAAGCAGAAACTGCTGGCCAAAGTGTTATATTGGGAATTCAGAAGTCCTATGGCTGAAGAATCAAGTTACAATGACAGGTTGTTTTGAAGAGAACATGATGGCACTGGAGGAATAAAATTATACATAGTTAATGATTGAGACACCAGCTACAAATTTACCCCTTCTTCTTGAGACAATCACTTCATATTATAATTGCGTTTATTAGACAGTTACTTAGAAGGAAGAAGCTATATTCATCTCTTTGATTACTATATTTTTTATTACTTTGACCCTGTTCTAGTAATACTTGGCATATAATGGTAAAAACAGATAGGAATAGTTAAGAAGTTTAGAATTTTCTGGGTTACAGAATTTAATCTTTGAGAACAGCTATATGAGACATCTGTATCCTAGAACTGGGTTCTGAGAAAATTGTGCTTAAACATATATGGATATACATATACATTTATTTAATTTTTGTTTTAACATAATTTTAATTAAATTTTTTAGATTGGCCTAATTTCCAGTTTATGGAAAAGTGCAAGAATAATATAAAGAATTCTGTATACCCTTTTCTGTGCTTCACTAAATGTTAACACTTAATGTTTGCTTTCTCTCTCATTCTTTCTCTCTTTCTCCTTACTGTCACAACCTTTATTTTTGTCATTCTCCTCCTCCACATTATTTTTGTTGTGATCCCTAAGTTACAGATGTTGTGCTCCTTTGTCTCTGAGTACTTCAAAGTGTTTCTTTAAAAACACATTCTCTCACATAACCACAGCACAGTTATCGAAATCGTAACTGACCACTGATATAATACAATTTATCTAATCTGTTCACCTCATTCATTTACAAATAATTTTAATAATTTTCCCAGTAATAATCCTTATAGTGAAGGGAAACTCCAGATGATGTGTTACATTTTGTTGTCACATCTCTTCAGACTATTCCTAAATTTTTTTTGTGCTTCATGCCACTGGCATTTTGAGTACAAGCCAATTATTTTGTAGAATATTCCTCAATTTGAGTTTGCCTGTTTCCTCATTACTTGATTCAGGTTAAAATGGATTTTTTGTTGTTGTTGTTTCTAATTGTGATAAAAAAAAATCTCTCTTAATTGTTTTTAAGGGTGTACTACAGTATTCTTAAACTACATACACATTGTTGTACAACATATCTCTAGAAGTTTTTCATTTTGCATGACTGAAACGATATCCATTGAACCAACCCCCCCATTGCACCCTCCCCTTAACTTCTGGCAACTACCATTCTACTTTTTGTTTCTGTGACTTTCACTATCTTAGATACTTTATAGGAATGGAATATTGCGGCATTTGTCTTTTTGTGACTGACTTATTTCACTAACTACAATCTCTTTAAGGTTCATCCACTTTGTAGCATATGACGAGATTTTTTTTAAAGGGTGAATGATATTCTATTGTATGTATATACTGCATTTTGTTTATCCATTAATCTGTTGATAGACATTTAGATTGCTTCCACATCCTGGCTGTTGTAAATAATATTACTGTGAACATGGGTGTTCACATATCTCTTTCAGATCCCGTTTTCAGTTCTTTTGGACGTATACTCAGAAATGTGATTTCTGGATCACGTGGCAGTTCTATTTTTAATTTTTGAGGAACGTCCATACTATTTTCCACAGAGGCTGCACTATTTTACCATTCTACCAATAGTACGCAAGAAAGGGTTCCAGTTTCTTCACATTCACACCAAGTGTAATTTTTTTTGTTTGTTTTTTGTTTATAGTGGCCATCCTATGAGGATGAGGTGATAGCTCATTGTAGTTTTGACTTGTGATTCCCTAATGATTAGTGATGTTGAGCGTCTTTTCATGTGCTTGTTAACTATTTGTGTATCTTCTTTGGAGAAATGTCTCTTCAAGTCCTTCACCCATTTTTTAATTGGATTATTTGGGAGGGGGTTGTTGTTGAGTTATAGGAGTTCTTTATATATTCTAAAATGAACCCTTTACCAGATACATGGTTTGCAGTATTTTCTCTCATTCTGTAGTTTGCCTTTTTACTCCTACTTGTTTCCTTTGCTTTGCTGAAGTTTAAGTTTGGTGCAGTCCCATTTGCCTATTTTTGCTTTTCTTACTTGTGCTTTTGGTATCATATCCAAGAAATCATAGTTGAACCCAATGTAATGAAACTTTTCCTCTTTGTTTTATTCTAGGAGTTTTAAGTTACAGGTCTTATGGTTAGGCGTTTGTTTATTTCGAGTTAATATTTGTATATTATGTAAGATAATGGTCCATCCTCATTCTTTTGCATGTGGATTTTCCAATTTTTCCCGGTACCATTTGTTGAAAAGAATCTCCTTTCTCCTTGTGTAGTCATGAAACTCTTTTTGATCATTTAATCACTAATTTATTAGCTTTCTGTTCCATCAGTCTGTATGTCACTCTTTATGCCAGTACCACACTGATTTGATTATTGTAGCTTTGTAATGTGTTTTGATTCCAAAAGGTTTGTTTTTAAATGAGATACTTTATGTCTCCAGTAGGGCTGGTTTTTGAAAAGAACATTTGGTGAAATCTTCTTTAACAAAGAGTCTCTTAAGTAACGGAAATTATTCATTGCCCTCCACTTTATGTTCTATATTTTTAGATTTTTTTTCAGATCTATTAAACTTTCTATTTTAGAGGGTATTGATGTTCTTTATAAGAATACTGCTATTTAATCTCTCAATTTTCTAACCATTTAGTGCACTGAGAAGCTATGTTCTCTTTCTGTGACTTATTTTAATTAATTTACTCTATTAGTTATTAGATATGATATATTAAACATAAGAATAGGACGTATATTCCTGCCCATATACTGTATAATTTTAGAATTAGTTTGTAGTAGTTAAGATCTTTCCTGAACCCAGATGTCTTAAGTGAGGCTTTTTGCCCTCATTCTGTATTTGTTGAATGATTGGTTGGGAGTAAATGAGAAAGATAAGAGGTCTGAACAGAAAGTGGGAGAGAATTTAAGATAGTACATAGGAATCACTGACTCAGAATATTTTTTAAAACACATAATTGTTTTTAGAGTCACAAAGTAACGTGATTTTATTATATTTTTCAATAGACAATACATTCAGATTATTTCAAAATAAAAAGTAGATAAAAACATCCTCATTCCTGTCCACGCTCCACTCCAGTCACCTTCACCTTGTAAGTAATCACTTTTATTAGTCCATGTCTCTCAGGGTTTCTTTATGCAAATTGAAGCACATATGAATTTATATTTTTACATCTCCTCTAACACAAAAGTTAGCATACTATTTTGTGTACTTTTTGGCACTTTTTTTTTAGCGTATAGTCTGGAAATTATCCCATATAACATACAGACTGTGTCCTTGTTCTTTTTTACTGCTACATAATAGTCCACTGAATTTAGATATACCAGATTATTATCCAGTTTCCTATAGAAGGAAACTTGGATTGTTTTCAGTCTTTAGTTATTACAAATAGTACTTCAGTGAATAACTATGAGCAAACATAGTTTCATAAAGGTGTAATTATATTTTTTTCTTACAGAAATTGCCAAGTTGCCCTCTATAGGTGTTATACCAATTTGTACTTCCACTAGCAATGTATCAGCATGCTTGTTTCCCTGTAGCCTAGTCCTTGAATTTTTTGATTTTTCCAGTCTTATAGGTGAGAGATGATGTACTTCAGTGTAGTACTCTTTTAAATAAACTTTTTATTTTGGAAAAATTTTAGATTTCCAGAAATACTCTGTACGGTAGTACATAGTATTCATGTATGCCTCTCACCCAATTTCAGTTTCCTCTAATATTATCATCATACATTATTGTGGCACCTATGTCAAAACTAAGAAAGTAGTGTTGGTTTATTATTATTAACTAAAACTCAGACTTTACTCTGTTTTCTCTCAGTATAGTTTTAATTTGGATTTATTATTAATGAGGTTGAGTGTCTTTTCTTATGTTTAGGAGCCATTAGCATTTTTTATCTCCTGAACTGTTACTTTTTTTTTTTTTTTTTTTTTCTTATGTTTAGGAGCCATTAGCATTTTTTATCTCCTGAACTGTTACTTTTTTTTTTTTTTTTTGCCCATTTGTCTATTGACTTGTTAGTAAACAAAGGAGGAAGAGTCTGAAGGAGGAGAAGACTAAGAAAAAGCATAATTAGAGGGATAATATAAAAAGATCGTTATCTTTACACGCCTTTTTTTTTTTTTTTTTAATCACTGTTGCATCCCATAGGTCCTGTCTGTCATTAGGCTCTATCTGCTCTCTAATGATGAAATTCTCTACCTGAAAGACACAGAGAGATCTCTGGCCAAGTTTTATAACTGTAGGAAATCATGGAGAATCAAAATCAAGATTCATTATATTGATTTTCAACATTAATGATCTCTTTGTACTATTGAGAACTGCTGGACTTGGAGGCTGTCAGAACCTTGGAGAGCTCCAAGCAAAGGCTTGGGCTGCTTGTGAACTTTAAGACACACTAACTTGTCGGTAACTATTTTTGAAAGTTATTTGAAGCCTGAGGAAAAGATTTACAATTTTTTAAAAATTCAGTGTATTTCGTATTAGGCATAAGTTAAAGTTATAATATTTTAAGAGCAAAGACTTGGGTTTAGGTCAGAGGTTCTCAAAACATTGTCCAACATCACAGGAACTTGTTAGAATTCACAAACTCTCCTCCAGATCTACTGGGTCAGAAACTGGTGATCAGACTCTATAATCTGTGTTTTAACAAGCCATTCAGATGATTCTGGTGAATCTTAAGTTTGAGAAACACTTGTTAAAAGGCTTTGATGATAGTCACATATCAAGGAGAGACTTCTGAGCCTTTGTCGGATCCTAACTTCCTTCAAGTTAAGAAGTATATGGGATCTTAGGAAGATGTTTTATTCAAACTGCTTCCTAGATCATAGCTCTGCCTAGTCAGAGCCCCCTTTAGTGTACATTAGGTTCTACTTAACTGAAACTTAAATATGCAGGAGCATTGCTGATGCTAGACTTGTAAAACTATTCAACTCTGCTTTTTAAAAAATCACATGTCTTATATATGCACATAAGTTTCTGACAACATGTAGTTCTGAATTTTCGTTGTTTGAAGGTGGATTTTGAGCATATAGACTCCTATCCAAACTCATTATTGATAATTTGTATCTCTAGCAGTCAAGCATATTCTGTCTCTGCTGCTGCCACTCTCTCTGTCTGAGATGTTTTTGCATCCACTTTCTCTATACCTTATGGTATTGATATCTATTCTAATTTAGAAGGGAGTCTATTGTACATGTTGTACTGGAAAATAATCTGTGGATTGTTACTGGATTCATTGCATAATTTTGAGAAGTTGTATAAAAAAGAAAATGCTGAATTGGAAGATGAGATAGACGAGCAAGTTATTAAGTCAGTGGCACTCTTAGCAAGTGCTGTTGTTAATACGTTCAAAGAAGAGCCCTTACAAACAAGGTGCACTTGTGCCTCTGTTTTATTTTGTCGCCTGCATTAAAAAGATTGGATATTAACAAATAGTTTACAGAAGTTAAACATTTAGGAAATTTTTAAAGATGCATGAAGGTAGTAGGGGCTTTGTATAAAGATGGATGTTGCTTCTATTTATGTTAAAAAAAATTATTGATAAGTCTTAGGTAAAAGTTGGAAGTTTTCTTGACTTGAAATAACTTACTGTGGGAAACACTATTTGAGTTTGTTCTTTTTAATTTTTTATGTTTGTTTTTTCACAAATCTTTAAGTGCCTGATGCACTAGGTTCACAATAGCTTGTTTTATATGCATTTAGTAAACCGATAGTTATTTTATCTGTAGATTAATCTTTCATCTGTGGTTATTAAATGTAATTTATAAACTTGAACATTTAAGTCCAAAATTTAACAAAAACAATTTTTTGACATTTATATTTTTCTTCTCTTTGATATTCAAAGAATTTTTCATTACTGCTGTTAGAATTAGAAGAGTATAATTTAGCATCTCTGTGGTGTAATGGGAGAATCACATCTCTGTGATTCAAAACCCTGAAACTTGTGCTCAACTCACCAAGATTCTTATCCTCTCACAGTTTTCTGTTCTGTAACATAAGATGTTTCTAGCTCTAAATTATGTAACTTTTTATTATTTGTATTAATGTGAAACTTAACTATATAACTAAAAATGTTAACTTTTTCAGTTTGTATTTTTTTAATAATGACCCCAGTAGGAGTAGACTAGAAAAAGAGGGTTTGTAGAGAGGAGAAGAGAGGGAGATTTGAAAGAGGGAAAAGATTCAGAATGGATTCCAAGAATAAGAAAAGACATTCTAAAAATGAAAACTATCTGAATTTCATTTTATGACACTGAGACTTATACTTTATTAAATATTGCCTGAGTAACCATATTTAGTTATGTAATTTTCCCCCACACCTGATGTTTTTCCACCAACATAAGGAAAGGGAATTATGTGATTAATTGAAGGGTGGTCTGTGACTACCCTTAGAAACTATTAATTTTTAAGATTTTATTCTGTGTTCACTAAAGAAGATTATAACTATTTTAATTTGAGTAAAGCTAATTGGAGTCTGGATCTCTCAGCATATCTTTGTTTATTCTAGTTTTCCTCTTGACAAGTTATACATAGATTAAAAATTTTTTAAGACTCAGGAAACAATCTGATTATTCATTTCTGTTGTTAGTACCTACCATATTATAGACCCTCAGTAATACATATTGAACTTCAGAGAAAATTCAACTTGTAAGGAAAAAACTCTGAAAGCATAATAGTAGGTATTGTCTCCATTCTCACTGCCTTTAGTGTCTACAGACTCTTTATTTCTTTTGATTCCTGTCCAGAAAACAAGCAACTTTAGGTAAAAAAAAAAAAAAAAAGTTCCCTAATAAAAATGGAGTAATTTTGATGATTAAAAAAAATTTGAAATTAGGAATTACCATTCTTGTGTTTATGTCACTTTATTCACTTGTGAAACTGTTTTAAATCTCAGAGTTTTGCTTATATTTTGTTACTGTTTCAAATTAGAGAGAATATGTGTGTAGATGAGGGAATTTTCATGTGAAAACTTTTTTCTTTAATTTCAAAGTAAACAATTGTTAGATGTGTGAGAGAAGAAAATATATTACAGATATTAACTCAAGGTAAGAAATAACTATCAAACAATGCATCTGTCTGCTCCTTCATTGAAAGTATTCAAGCTGAATTGACAGCCTTTTTTTGTCTTCTTTTATCTATCTATCTATCTATTTATCTATTTATTTAAAAAAAAATTTTTTAGGCGAGGCAACCCTTGGTTGACCTCACAGTTTGCAAGGACTTTGTCAACTTACAATCCCTTATTTTTTATTTATTACGCCTATAGTACCTGGTATTCCTAGGTGGTCTCCCATCCAAGTACTAACCAGGCCCGACCCTGCTTAGCTTCCAAGATCAGACAGGATCGGCTTGTTCAGGGTGGCATGGCTGTAGACTCTTCTTTAAAACTGTATTATAATTTGAAACAAGTAGTTTTTATCATACTGTCTCTTGGGGTTTTGTTTGTTATTGTGTTTTTTGTTTTTTAATAGACCACTTTATTACTTTAACTAAGATGGGTGAGAGGAAGTTAGCTTCTCTGGGCCTTGATCTTCCTTAGATGGAATTCCAGTTTCTTGGTTTCCAGCACAGAGCTATCAGCTTAGCCAGTTGGCCATACTGGCCAGACCTTAAAGTGATGCTCTCAAGTAGCTTTCCCTGCTCTGGAGGAGGAACTCTTTCAGAAATTTTTATTCTTAATTCATATTTCTTTTGAATCTTTTTGACTGCTTTTGTTTTAAATTTCTTCTTCCTCAGGAGTCAACTGTATTGACCTCATGGAAGCATTTTTGTAAAGGGCGAAGTGTTTTAAATAGGCAAATTTTGATTGTAAGGTTGGTGACCACGCATATAACTAAAAGGTGGAATTAATGCAAAGATTATTAATGCCTATAAACTGGAACTGGAATTCTTTTACTTTTTCCTCCTAGTTTCTATTACTTCACAACTTTGGTTTTTATGGACCATAATGCAAATGGTACCTTTTCACCTCTTTGTTCCCATTATTAACATTCTTTTTTTTTTTTAAGTAATTTTATTTATTTTTTTAACATTTTACTTTTTCCTTCCCCCCCATTATTAACATTCTTATTATCTTTGGGTTTTTATTTGTTTTTAAGTTTTTAAAGTGACATTTTCTATCAAAGTAATCCATATATCATTAGTCTTAACTGAAAAAATTTTTTTTTCTAAAAAGAGCAGTCTCCTCTCCATTCTGAGAGACAGCTAACTTCAAATCCTTTACTTGTTTCTTTTGGTATTTCTAATGGGCTTATATAACTGTCTTTTTAAACTTTTTTAAAAAAATGTGTTATCTTTAATATTTACTTTTCACTTCCTTACTCAGCACACTTCCGTGTCCTATATTTTGGCTGTAGTTACATTATTAAATCAAAATTCAGTGTATATATTATCATTCTGCAAATATTAACAGCATAACAATGATTATGTTTACTTTCTTGTTTAGGTTTTTGTTTTCAAAGCAGATAACTTCCCTATCTTTGTATCTGCTTCCTTTTCTATATATCATTAATTAATTCACCATAAATTTTCCCACAGAAGTCGGATAGGATAATTTGTCGGTTTTATTTCTTTTGTGGACATTTTTACCTTTAACTGTTTGTTTTGCCGTTGTATTCTGGACTGGTTGCTCTTGGGCTCGCTGCATGGTTATCATCCATCATCTTGGGATCTCTTTGCTTCTCTCATGTGTTGGTTTCCCCATTTCCTGGATTCCATGCTTTCTTCCTTTTGGATTTACTCCATTCTAATGGAGCATACCTTCCAGTGGCTTTCTAAGAAAGCGTGCATGAAAGGTGAATTTTTTTGAGGCCTCGCATGTCTGAAATTATCTTTATTCTAGCCTCATACTTAATTGATAGTTTAACTGGGTGGAAAGGTTTAGGTTGGAAACTTTCATCCTTCGGAATTTTGAATAATTTTATTGTTGTGTTCTGACTTTTAGTGTTACTATTGAGAAATCTGATGTTCTTTGTTTTTTGCCATTATAGTTTTAATTTTTAATTTTTTTAAGTGTTCCTTTTATATAGTATCCTGTTTCTGTTCTTGTTTCATTGATGCAATACTATCTCTGAAGATTTTTTTCTTCGCCTTGCATTCCTGTTTTCTCTGAGTTTCTTTTTTCTAATGTTTGCTTTGCCTTTTCTCAAATATCTAGATTACTTGACTGTTTATATTTGAGTGAGGTCATTTACCTAATGATGTTTTTTAGGGGATTGATCAGTTTTCCCCAGAAAAGAATTCTTCAGTCTTATTCCTGGGTGGCTGACAGTGTTTTTATTTTCATAGCTGAGTTAGGGGAAGGGGATGGGTTATTGGGGTGGCAGTGGTGCTAGAGTTCATGGTTCAACTTGTAGACTTTTATTTAATCTTCTTTGGTATGGAGCTTTATACATTCCTTCCGCATGCCTTGTACTTCAGAATCCACTGGCTCTTTGGATCAACCTTGCAGATTAAGCCTTCAGTCTTCAGCCATTTGCAGGGAAAAGTACTTACCTAGGTACACTGGATGACGGAAATATCTAATTATTCATATAAAGATTTTTAACCAGTCTTCCTATTTTCAGAAGTGTCCTACCCTCTCTTTCAGAGAGTAACCATTTATTTCAACTCTGTTAGTCTTTAGATGAGTGGGGGAGTCTTCCTGTTTCTCGTTGTGTCCTCCTGTTACCACCGCCACCCCCTGCCAGCCATTCTACATTTCATTATTCTCTTGTCTAAATCCATGTGTTTTATAAGTCTAAAAATTTGATTGATAATTTTTACTTGTTCATTCACCTTACCTCTGAGGATAAATGACATTTGGGGAAAAAATTGCTTTGCTTTTACTTTAATGAGATTTCAAAACAAATATATGTTCAGTCTGCCTTATTTAATCAGAAACCATCTTATGTTTATATTTCTGTTAGGGGAAATCTGGCCCAGGTATACTTTAAGCCCTGAACCATTTCATAGGTCACTGATCACCTATGGTTTGGCTGTTCGAAGGTCATTTAGTTATCTGTGGTATAGTTCCCTGTGAAATGGAGTGTCACATGGCACAGACAGATAGACACAGTGATTAACATCTATAAATACTGAGACAGTTTCATGTGAAGTTCTAAATTTACAAAATTACGGTAGGGAAATTATCAGTATTCTGTTATTACAAAGGCTTGAATTTAAAGCACTTTGGTTTGGTTTACATTTAGTGTGTTAGACCAAGGGTACTTACTTACGCTACATGTGCTGTTGCATAATACTTGTGTAAATGAACAGAGGCGGGGGATGGTGAAATAAACTCAGAGCGTTGAGTATGTATAGTTTTAGGGGCCATATGATGAAGACTGAAATATAGAGATAGAATGTTCTGGAGTCAAAAAAAGCATAAACTACTTACAAAATAAATTATTGAGTGTAGCCTATAATGTTGGGGCTTAGGAGAATAATAAGAAACATGTCTCTCTTTTTTTTCTTTGGAACTAATTGAGAAACAGAATAGACATATAAAATTTCAGTTTATTACTAATAAAAATGGTGTTGGAATGGAAGACATAGATATATGGCTTCAACAGACTTTCTAATATTTAACCCCTGAATTAGAAAAGCTTACCTCACCACTGACTAGTCACTGACAGAACAGGTCTCCTCGTCCAGGGGCAGAATCATCCCCTGTGCTTCCCACAGAGTAGAGGGCCAGCTAGAATGCAGCCTCTCCAAAGGAAGGAAGAATCATGAGAGTTTATGCACCTGAAGGTATTGAGATGATTAGAGTCTCCTCCCAAGTTCATAAATCAGTTTAAGTCACCCCTTCCTCAGCTGAGGAGAGTGAAGGGGTGGAGAGAAGCTGGTAGGTATTCTTATACTTTTCCTCTGGGATAGGTGAGTGGAAATGTGGGGAACAAATGTTTTTCCTCAAAATAAGACATAATAGGCATACTATTTAGTAATATTCATATTCATAATAATAATATGAAGTAATGGCAGTAACTGACCCATTATGTGCCACATTGAATTGCATGCCATTCATTTTGTACTATGGTTGGTAAATGCCTTTCAGTCTGAAAACTTCTGATGTTTTTTAGCTCTGGGAAATTTTCTTATTATTTCTTCTCTTAGAGTCTCTGTATTTTCATTCCATTAAATAGCTGTGCCTATTAGATTCTTATATATGAATATATCCAAGTAAAAAGCAATCTAAGGAACTTCGAAAGGTACTTTTAACTAGAAGTAATATTTGCTTTACCAGCTAATTTTCAATCAGTTCTGTTATATATATTCTTTAAGCTGTAACCAGTTAACTTGTAAAATGCCTTATATATCCAAACAGCAGGTTATACCCACTTCCCTGCCTACACGGAAGCAGTTGCTCCCCCTGCCAGAAAGCAGGAAAATTTCTCTAGCTACCTTGTGGATACTGCAGGGAACTTTCTGATCTACGTTCCTCCCCACTTCCTTTTTCCCTCTCATAGTGATCATGCACACTCTCTGGTTCTCTCATTTTTCTTTTTTTATTGTGTACTGCTCAGTTTAACTTCACTCCAGGAAGTCATCTACACAAACACACACACACACAAACACATACACACGCCCTTATTAACCTCAATCTTGTTCATATCTTGATTCTATTGATCATTATATCGAGAAATTTTCAACCTTCTGCCTATCTTCTTCCCCTCTTGTGGGGGATTGGGGGCAGAAAATAGGGATTGTTTTACTTGTTCTGCTTGATTGACTGGCTTGTGAAACTAACTCATTATTTGTAAGATTTCTTTTTTTTACAGGAAAAGCTTTCTGGGTTTCAAAAAGCGGGGTATTAAAAAACTTAAAGAAAACATTCCATTTGTAGTTTAAAAGAATCTCACATTTATATTTAAGAAATAGTATTTTTATTCAACCGTTTTAGCACACACTCTTTTTCTTTATATGTGCTGTGCAGGGAGTATACATGTATGCTAAAGTAATCCCTACCTTTGAAGAATTTGTCCTTTTTTATCTGGTAGAAGAGATAATATAATCTGAGGTAAAGAGAGATACAAATGAAACAGTACAGGTGTTCAGAAGCAACAATACCTGAATCCATAATGATATTCTTGTATAGTTTTTAAATGGAAAGAGAAATGGTAGCATCAGAAAATTTACAGTTCTAGTGCAAGTCTTTTCCCTGGTTCTGATTTACATATTGTAAGACCTGCTATTAGTTCTCACTGTTAATTTTTTAAAACTATTCTCCAGCTTTTCTTGCACCTTCCCCTGTCTCAGAAATTGGGGCACTGGCTTTTATAAGACTAGAATAAGAACATAGTAGAGAGATAAGAAATGGAGGAATAACAGGTAAGATTAGGTCAATGTGTTAAAAAGTTGTTCATGTAAAATTTGCATATATAGCCTTTCCGATGAACTTTTGAAAACTTGTATTTAACTCAGAAATTCAGTATATTAGCTTAACTCTGCTTAACACTTTTTAAAATCTGTCTTCCTCCCAGATGTCTTCTAGTTATGTGAGGTATCTGATTTTATTATTTGTTGTTAGTCTATGGACTAAAAAGCAGGTCCTTGACTATCACTTTGTGAATTTGCAAATACAACATTACTTTGAAATTGAATAGTAATTTTTAATGATCTGTGTAGTTTATGGGGTCCACAACATCTCATTGAGTTTGATGTAGATTGGATAAATGTTTTTAAAGCATACTTTTAAATTGTAATCATATAATAAATATATCAAGATAAGGAAGAAAATTTTCTTTTCAGGAATGTTTTAAATGAATCATTTTCAAATAATCTGTATCATTAGTTCAGTAGCTTTACCTTCTCTGATTTATTAACTTTATTGGGTAGTATGGGATACAAGTTAAATACATTAAATTTTTACAAATTTTAGAATGTAGGGCTCATTAGGACATAAAATACTGCCAGTCCAGTGTGTATGAAGCACTTTGAACGCTGCTTGGCCCATATTAAGTGCTACATAAGGTTATAAGTGTTAGCTAATATTTATTCTTGGTTTTATTGTTATATACTGGTACAGTTTTATTAAACAGTTAACTGTAGTTCAAATTTTTAATATATAGTCATTTGCTTTATAATTAGCTATTTTTCTATAAATATTTTACATCCATCAGTACTATCTCTAGTGGGGAGCTGATTGTACACAAATTATATAAATATACACATCTGTTCCTGTTACAGTGTTATAAACTACCTTTACGAATGTCATGCTGAATCTCAGAATACCAGGACATTTTACACAATATGAGTATAGGATATTTATTTATTCATCAATATGTAGGCAGGCTTTAAATAACCAACCTGTTGATGATTGATAACTCTTTCATTGCTTTTGGCCTAAATCTTGACATGTGATTTCAACACATACTTTGTGGCACTTTAGTTTTTTTCTCCCTTTATATTTTAAAAATTAATACATGCTCATGCTTAAAATCTTAAAATCCTTTATTTTTAAGTCCTAAAATAAAGGAGACAATATGAAAGGAACAAAGAGAAATTTTAAATTCTCTCCACTATTCTTGAGTCTCTACTTTACATTCCACTCCACTAGTGGAGCACTCTTACCAATTTCTTGGGTATTCTTTCACACATATTCTGTGCATTTATAAGAATATGTAAAAATGTATCCTTTTTACCCTTTTTAAAACATAGTTTAATGCACTATATACAGTATTCTGTACCTTAGCTTTTTTCACTTAATGTTCCTGAGGATTGGTTTCATTTTGTATCAGTATACATATGTCACTGTCATTCATTCTCAGGGCTTCAGTCTATTCCATTTATGTACCAGCCATCATTTATTTCTCTAATATGCTGCTTGTTTTGTATTTTTTACTTCTTAACAGTGTCATATCTAATACTCTTGTTTATATGTCTTTGTCTTAGTGTAAGTTTATCTATAGGATAAATTCCTAGAACTAGGAACTAAATACTAAATACTGGTTTATAATTTTCTCTTCACAGTGTTTGAGAAGGCCTTCTACTCCCATTCATTCCAAAACAGTGTATCAAGTTTTAGATCTTAGTCTATCTGATGAATGAAACATATCTCATTATTGTATTTGCATTTATTTAATCAGTTTTATGGTTTCTGAGCTTGTACCTGCCCATACAACATTTTCCCCTTGTATTTTCACCTAATATTTTTTGTGTTCTATTTTTGACTATAAAATTTTGTTGAGTGTATCATTAATTAGTATTAGGAGTGAGACAGGAATCAAACTTAATTTTTTAAAAATAACGTGTCATTAGTGTGTCGTGCCAGCACCACCTCCCTTTTTTAAATCTGTTTTATCCTCAGTGATCTGAAATGCCATTCCTATTATATATTTTGTACTTGAGTTTATTTCTAGGTTCTTAATTTTGTTCCATGGCTTCTCATTATACTACCAAACTATCATATTGATAAATTTTAAAAAATTATAATTTTTTATTATTGCTATTTTATATTTTAGCATATATTTGTGATCCTTTATTTTTAAAATAATTTTCCTTATTGCTTTTACTGTTCTTTTAAATTTTAAAATCATACATGAATTAATTTTTTTTTCTTTTTGCCATGCCCTTAGTCTCTGAAACCAATTTTTGAATGTCTACTCATGAGCTCTTCCTTGGTCACTGCATTATAATTTAGGAGTATTCTGTGGTCAGAGGTAAACACTATCGAACTCTGTATTTTCTCCTCAGCTTAAAGAATTTTTCTTTTCTTTTCTAGCCTTTAATCTAGACAACGAGCAACCAGATTATGATATGGATTCAGAAGATGAAACCTTATTAAATAGACTTAACAGAAAAATGGAAATTAAGCCTTTGCAATTTGAAATTATGATTGACAGACTTGAAAAAGCCAGTTCTAATCAGGTACTGTACATTGTAAAAATATCTCTTGTCTTACAGATAATCCAATTAGCAGCTTTGTTTTATATTTTCTTTAGACTTTAATATATTGCATTTTACTGTCTTTTGAATTTCTTTTCTGACATCCTAGAATGTCTGTAGTATTCCTTGAGATGAATGCTTAAGCATAATTTCTTTGAATAAGAATATGAAAAATAACTGTTCTGACATGTTTCTCTTTTGGATGTTAAAATAATACTTGTTAAATATTATAATATCTTGATCCTTTTCATAGGGCTTTCTTTTTGGTGCCTCAGTAAAAATAAATTTGCTTGATTGGATCTCTAAGGCAGACATTTCATACCAAATCTTGCTCAGTTGCTCAGGCTTATATTAAGATACTCTTATTATCATTTTAAATGTATTTTAGTTTTACTTATTTGTATATTTAATTTTTTAAATGAAGGAAAAATTATTCACAAAGTTATAAAGAATATTCTTTATATATGGTATAGAGAATTTAAAATGGTATGGTCTTTCTGGAAAGCAATTAGGTAGCATATGTCAAGAACCTTAAAATGTTTATACCCTTTGATTTAGAATTCTACCTCTAGGAATCATGTTCAAGAAAAATAGTGAAAATATCAAAGATTTTTGAGCATGATGTTCAGAATAACTTATAAGTTGTCTCTAATGGAATATCATACAGCCATTCAGAATCATTATTTTGACTGATATCTAATGCCACAGGAAATTGCTCATTTTATTATGATAAATTTCAAAAACAGGGTATAGAATTCTTTGAGGGAAAAATTCTGAGGTTTGTTTAAAGCATTTACATTTATACTTGTGCATAGAATAAAAGAACAAGAAAGTCGTCAACAAAATGCCAACTATAATTATATTTAAGTAATGAAATTATTGATGATTTTTATGTTCTTTATTTTTCTGTTTTCCACATTTATTATAATGAGCATGTGTTGATGTTGTAATTAAATTTTAACAATAAACTTTTTAAAAATAATTGTTGGTGTACCTGTGTGGTATATTAATATGCTATTTTATGAATGAAGTAAGAAGTTGCAGATATAAATAAACTTTTTACAGTAGACTGTTAAAACTTTTCACTAGTTTACGCATACAAATTTATCTTCTCTCAGCTCCCAACTTAAATACGTTGAATCCCTGAAGCATTACCAGCTATTCAGAATATGTCCCAAAACTCTTCCATTATAAAGTGACTTTGCTGCATATTTAGCCTTTCTACCAGTCTTTTCCCCACATTTTGATAGAAAGTAATATCTAGCGTACTATCCAAAGAAGTATGTTGAAAACTGAATTTTGTAAAATTCAACTTAATTGGCTTTTTGAGAGACTATCTTACTTGTTCTTTTAATTGGAAATTTGTTTTACTTATCACATTGATATTCATTATAGTTAGTACTCACAGGTTTTCTAGGATTTTGATCACTAGCATCAGATATTGCTTCAATTTTTCCTTATATGCAAATTTTTCTAGCAATACCAGGTTTGGTCTATCTTCTGGTATTTCTACTGTTTTTTATGATTGCTCAGAAATTACAATGGCTGAAATTATGTCATCAGAAGCCTTCACCTCTCTGTAATTTGCTTTCATTCAATCAGTAATATTTTATTTATTGCTCAAGTGAATAGGAAAGGTGACAGAAGTTCTGCCCTCGTGGAGCTTATTATATAAGTGAGGACAGGATAAACAAAACATGTAAACAGTGCAGTTAACTATCCCCATATAAATGGCATTATCCTATTTTACTTCCCTTTGCTCGGTAACATTAACTTCTAGTCCTTAAAGTAACCGGCTTGATATCAGAGCTTGATATCACTTTCTTTCAGCAGTGGAGATGAAGGTGGAGGTTTTGTCATAGAAACAAAATAATAGTCCTGTTATTAGAATCAAGGATTAAAGATACCAAAAGACTATTCTTATTCCAAGTTCCTGATCTGTGGATTCATGGTTTTCTTTATTGGGGGATAGCATAGTACCAGATATAAGAGCAAGGAATAAAGTTTGTGGTTACACCAGTACTTATTAGGTTGGTAGAAAAAAATATAAAAAACTGAGGCAAAGCTTCTGTTGCCATCATTCTGGGGAGACTACTGCAATGAAGTCATTATTGGAAACTCCTGTTGCTAAATGCTGTGATTATTTTCAGTCCCCATCTTTTTTTATTCTCTCCTTTTTTTTTTTTTTTAAATTAAATTTATTGGGGATGACATTGGTTAATGTAATTATATAGGTTTTAAGTGTGCGATTCTATAATACATCATCTGTATATTGCATTGTGGGTTCACCACCCAAAGTCACCTTTGGTCTTTAGAATCCAATTCATTCCCTTCTATGTTTTCTTATTTTCCATGACCATTCCTTCTAACTTTATTTTACCATCTCCTTTCCATTCAGCCCCTGCAAACATCAGGGTTTCCTGAAATTTCCTTCTTGGTATTCTCATCCTTTGTATTTTGGGGTAATATCACCTCAGCAACCATTTTTGTGGGTGTAACAATACCTTTAGACTTGACCTCTTTCTCAAGCTCCAGGATTTTCATTTTTCATTTTTCGTGCTGCCTGTTGGCATCTCCACCTAGATGTTCCACAGACCTTTCAAGTAACCTTTCCAAAACTTGACTTACTCTTAACTCCAGATGATCCAAAACTTGACTTACTCTTAACTCCAGATGATCCTATACTGTATTCCTTATCTCCTGTGACTCCCAAAACTCAGTCGTGTGTTTTTATCCTTTTTAGTCCCCAAGTTTCTAATTCTGACTCTTCTTTGTGTACCTGTATATTCCTTGAATATTTCATCTTCAATTATATCTTTTCTCATTTCTTCAATCCTCTCTTTGCCAAAAAATGTGCTAAGGGTCCCCATATTTGACCCTGTCTTTCTTAATATACTACCACTCTATGTTTCTCTTTTTCTTCACAGTTAAATTTTCAAAAGATTATCCACCACAATCATTTCAATTTACTGAAATTGCAATAAAGTCACCAGTGACATCCTCATTGTTACTCAAGAGCCTCTTTTCATCTTGTATTCTACTTAATATCCTTGCAGTATTGGGTGATATTGACCTTATTTCTTGATTCTTGTCTCCTTTGTTCATCCTTTCTTCTATTGCTTCTCTACATCTTATTTGTTGCTATTTTCTTCAGTATCTGTCCTCTGAAGTCTTATTACTTAAGCGTCCAACGCAGGCACTCCCAGATGGCATTTTTGTGCCTGCCCTGTATCTTACTGAACTAATTAATACTTAGCTTCAGAGTTTTTACATTGTTATCTTATTGTTTAATTTGTACTTGTCTTACTTTACCTTTTTTGTTACTCCATAAGTTTCTTTAGGTAGTAGATTTATCTTTAAGTTTTTTTCCTTATCTTCCTCACAACCTATAATAATGGGGTTATAATAATTATTAACTACTTATCACTTAATTGACATATATAAAACCATTAATTTTCACATGTAATTTATTCATTCGTATATTAAAAATGTATTGAAATTGCTAGATCATGAGTTTTGTATATAAACAAACTAAATGATCTTTGTCCTCATGGAGCTAGTAGCAGTCTAAAAGAAAAATCCATATGGTAGTATAATTTTTATCTTCTTATCTCCAAGATGCTCAAGTAAGTATATCAAGTAAATCAAACAGAGCTGTCTTGAGAAAGTAAATTTACCAGACTCTTTGCCAGTTAAATACTAATTTCTATTACTTTCTCATAGACAATGTGTTAAATAGCAGAATTTTTCTCTTAGGGTGTAAAAGTAATAGAATTCTGATATTGTGGATTTTTAATCATGTGACAAAATTTGGGACTACGTTATCTGGAAATAGTTATTGCCTACTCAAATTGATACTGTCACCATGATAACAGTAATACAGTGATACTTGTTGCCTTAGAATAGCTACAGATAATTTTTGCAGAAGGATTAAAACCAAGATTATTCCACAGAATAAAAATTTGCTGTATAACAACATAAAAGCAGCAGTCAATCCAGAAAATACAGTTAACACTGGAAAGAAAGGATGTTTAACTGTAAACTGTGTATTGATTCTTATTACCTGAGATACAAAGATGGTACGTACCAAATAGGCAGAAAGACACTTCTAACAGGAGCAAGAAGCACCAGAGAAGAAACTCTAAGGCAGTATTTTAATCCCCTAACACCTCCTACAGGATAGGAAGCAATGTTATTTTGATAGTATTGTTATATAAGAAACTCTGCTGTTCTGCTGGTTGATGAAGAGAGACTGTTATCCCCCACTCTAAGGTTAAATTCTTGATTTAATTACTGAAGGTTACAAAATTTTCTCAGAAACAGAATGGCCAAACACTAAAGCATGCGTAGCACATCACACAGCATTGTTTCTCTTAGTCCCCAGAGCACATGATTGCTGCTTGATGCTGTCAGCATGAGGTAAAATAATTGTATTGGATCCAGAAAGCTCGATTCTTTGTCTGTCACTGTCCTTATAAACTTTGGAAGTATACATCACTCATTATTCCAGAGAACTTCAACTAGTGGTAGGAAAGTGTTCATTTAAAGTTGTTTGGAATTATTGATTCTTTTGATTTGGTCTCATGTTCTAGGCTCTGGCCCTCCACTTTAAAGACCAAGTTACTCAGCCTCTCGGTTGCAGTTAAGCTGACTCCGTTGAGAGACTGAATAAACGGAAGAATAGACATTTGTAATTTTAATGCACTAAATGTAATTGTTACATGGACTAGAATACTTGAGTTGGACATTGTCAGTGCATTCTCTTCTGGTGGTCTTTCTTGGCAGGCAAATTATTTAAGAAACCAACTAATTAGCCCTATTAATCACCATCATAGGACTTGAAGTCCAAATGATCATTGCATTTATTCGAGTCAGATCATATCAGAAATTTATTTGGTGAGTCATGCCTTCTTCAGATGACTTCATACAACCTACAGATCAATAGATACGTTGATTTTATAATTTGAGAAAAAATTTCCCTTCATTTCCATCTTCTAGGGAAACATTTCTTAAGAAATATCTCAACCCGTTTTGAAATGAATTTTCATCTCTAAAATGATAAAAGTGAAGATTGAGATAGCATCACTTCAGTAGGGGTTTCTAGCCCTAAAACTCCATGACTTTTCCCAAAGTTCACTGTAAATGGATATGTATAGCCCCTAATCCATCCTGCTAAAGTTGATTGGCCTGATCTTCATAAGGAGCAAGGCGACAGATGTGACCAAGCAAATTTTTACAAACCTTACTTGAAATATGTCAGCATTATACTGGCTGCATTGATAAGTATATCCCTGAGATACCAATGTCAGAGCTCCTAAAGGAACCCATCCTAGGGCCACTGTCCCAGACATGACAGTGTTATTAGTAGAATGAATATTGAGAACAAGGATAAGCAGATTGGATAGAGGAATTGCATTTATATGTAATTGGCATAAGAAATTCAAAATTTCATAGTGTCAAACTTCTGGAAACATGCTCAGTTTGTCCTTTTACACTTTTGAAAGAGACATACTATGTTTCATCACAGTATATTAGAGCAGATTCAACTCTTATTTTGGAGGGAGATCAAAAAGAAACATCTAGTTTCTGTTAAACAAAAACACAGAAAGAAGCTAGGAAACTGTTGGAAATTAGTAGATCCTCAAATGTGTAGATTTACAGAATATCAGAATTTCGAAGGATCCCAGATATCTTTTAGTACAAGACTTACCTGAGGCATAAATCTGTCATAGTCTTCCCAACTGTCATTCATCCAGGCTTCTGAAATGTTTTAAGTGGTGGTAATCAGTACCTCTTAGGGAAAAATATAAATGTTTAGATAAATTGCTTTTGTTAAATTGGATTGTTTTTTTTGCCATGATATCTGTTCATAATTATTAGAATGATCACGTTTTTTCCTATAGGTATAGTTTAACTTGGGTTTCTCTTTATCAAACCTTGTAGTTGATGGCATGTTGTATTTTTCATTTAGCTTGTAACACTTCAAGAAGCAAAACTGCTGCTAAATGAAGATGATTACCTAATTAAAGCAGTGTATGACTACTGGGTGAGAAAACGTAAAAACTGCAGGGGGCCATCCCTCATTCCTCAGATAAAACAAGAGAAAAGAGATGGTTCTACAAACAATGACCCTTATGTTGCCTTTCGGAGGAGAACAGAGAAAATGCAGACTCGAAAGGTAATGTGCAAATTAGATTTAATTGAATATACCTTAATAGTATTTAAGACCATTATTTTTTTCTGCTAATAACTTCAATAATTTCGGCTACTTTGAACATAAAGGGGTGCTAATGACATTGTCGAACTTGGGTTAGAAATCCTTCCCTTGAGTAGCTTCTATTGGCCAGTTGTGTACAATATTTATCTAATCCCATGCCTTTTATAAATCTACTGATCATACCATTTTAAACTTGCAGTTGAAGTGATATGAGGAATCATATGTCTTTATGTACCTTGGAAGTTTTGATTTCTTCAGTAAACTAAACGTTCTATATATACTTTCTGTTTGGGAAGCTTAAGAGCTTACAATTCCTTTGAAATCATATTCTAATCCTTGCAAGTAAAAATGAACTTTACTGCCTCTAGCTTCTATGGGGTCGTGGGAAGTAGGGAAAGGTTCATTTTCAAGCCTGCTCTGCCTGCAGTCAAAAGTGGAATCTTTTTCTCCTTTTCTGAGTTGTCAGTTGTGTCAGATTTCAAATTGATGAATTTGTTCCCATCTGGCTTTCAGAAGCAGCATGAGCCAGAATTTTAAGTAAAAGAAATAGGGTCTCATGCTGTGGAATGATATGGTATAGAGAAAAGAATTATTTCAGAGGGGTATTCACTGCCTTTCATTTTTCATCAACAGTAAACACCATACATGGTAACACATTCTCTAACATTGCAAAATATTGGGAACATACATGAAAAAACCATGAGGAATTATAAGTGGATTCCACTTTCTCCTAACATTGAAAGCTTGTCCTTGTCAGCTGTTAATATAACAGCTGGGAAACATAACAGCTGCCAGGGATAGTGTATTTTAGGAGAAACTCTCCTACTGTTTAACAACCAGAGTTTATATAACTCTTTCTTAGATTTCCCAAATGTAGATGATATTCCCTAACCCAAGCTAAGTTTTCACTTTGGCATTTTAGTTCTTAGCTATGAAATCTGAGATATTTTATGAAGATTTAGAGCCTGTCTTAGAAAAGGCTAAAATAAGATAAATTTGTAAATACAGTTAAACTTTATAAATATGGACTATTAGATATTGCTTTTTAAAAGAATTGTAATTGAATCAGATATATTGCAAAAGACAGACTTGTAGCAATGTCTTCTGAAAGATCATTGGTCAACTTTTAGTGAATGAGTATAAAGTACTTAAATTAGCAGTATTTTTTGACATATAAACAATATTCTAAATATTAAATGTGTTTTATTCTTAAATAGGTTAAATCACTATTTTCCAACCAGTGCATATTGAGAAGTGCTAGTAATGGGTTTTCCTGAGTTTTGGTGCTTCATCATGAGTAATAACTGGTCCAGCTTTTTCCTGACACTCTGATTCCTGCCCTTCTTCTTAGTTGTTATTTTCATCTTTCTCTGCAGAAGGGAACATTTTCTTTTCCAGTAATCTTTTTATTCCTCTCTAAAATATTTGCTTGTTAGTCTAGAATTTAATTTTAATTCACTAAACTAATGTTTAATTTGGGAATGCTCAAGTACTTTAGGATATTCTTAAATGAGATAGTCTTTAGGCACCAGCATGTCTGAATGTACTGATTTGGAAGTCTTGAATCAGCATATGTGTTTAATATGTTTAACCCTTATAGATACAACTTTTAGTCTCTGCGCCTTCTCTCTTCCCTCTGTGCCTTTTTTCTTCCCAGAAGTAGCAAGTTAGAAGAGGAAACTCTCAAGGTAGTGGTTCTCAGTGGTGCACATAACAATCACCAATGAATCATCTTTGGTTATAAAAGATCTACAGTTAATGCTAAAGTGCAGTAGTTTGAGAAGCATTTCACTAGAGACTAGGTCAGAACTATAATGTGTAACTAGAAGAGATAGAAGGGAATTGGCTCCGAGCAGAGAGTTGCGAGGAAGGGTAAAGGGAGGAAGTGGATTTGAATACAGGAAGTAGGGCCATGTTAAAAGCATAGAAAACATATCAGTATGAACTCATGGATTTTAATATTGCTATAGCTAGAATTAGATATGGACCTGTGCATGTGTATGTACATACGTGTATTACAGACATACTTCCTAGCTCTGTTCACTGAGAGAGTCTAGAAGTAATGACATGCCGTAGTAATGGGCATGTTTACCATGGAGATTTTGATTTTAAATACCATTTTCCATTAAAAGGAATCACAGCTCTCTAGAAAAATGGTTGATTACAGATATGGGGCTAGGAAAATATAAAGATAAACTTGGAACATTCTGCTATGCCAGAATATAAGAATATGATTGAAGACTGAAGAATATTGGAGCCATGTCAGAAAGCCTCAGGAGCCAAAAGGGGGACTTTACTGATCAGATATGGGAAAGTTTGAGTGTTGGAATAATAGAGTAATGGATAACCCATAGAGTATAAATAACTCATTAATCTATAGTAATACAAATGGATGGATGAACAGATGAATGAATGGATGATTGTTAAACAAATAGATAAGAGAAAGGTACACTTTTCTTTATAGTAGATTTCCAACTTATAAATGTGAGCAGATTTTCGAAAACCAGCATTTAGCAACCACCATAGTAATAATAATTGTTTCAGGCAAAAGTTAGAATTAATGGATACTAAACTAGTAGGGGGAAAATTTGGTGAAAAATAAGATACGGAGTCCCACAGCATAATTTTTAATTTAAAAAAGAAAAATAGTAATTTGACTAAAGAAACCTGATAGACACTGTCTTAATCAAGTGATCAAAGTTAATATCAGCAGTAATGAGACTAATAGATATCATTTAACTCCTGAGATGTTGAGAGAAGGGTGTAATATTACTTCTTTGATAGTCCTACTAAAATATGTGTAAACCAAATTTAATTGTGGAAAAACATCAAAGAAACCCAAACTGAGGAACATTTTATAAAAATAAATAGCTTCTACTCTTCAAAAATATCAAGGTCGTGAATACCATAGAAAGACAGAGAGGAACTATTCCAAATTATAGGAGATTAAAGGGACATGACAAAATGCAATAATATATAAAATATATGTAACAATTATATTTGTTGCTATAACATGTTAGTGGGACAAGTGAAATATGAATTAAGTCTCTAAATTAGATAATAAAATTATATCAGTGTTAATTTTCACATTTCAATAATTGTACTGTGGTCACCTAAGAGAGCATCATTGATTTTAGAAAATACACATGAAAGTGTTTAGGAATAAAGGGGCATTATATTTTCAGTTTTTCTCAAAAAATCTTTACAGTACTACCATCAATGATTCATTGTGTGTTTATATACATAACATGTACATGTGTTTTAGTCCATTTGGGCTGCTATAACAAAAATACCATGGGCCGGGTGGCTTAAACAACAAACATTAATTTCTCACAGTTCTGGAGGGTAGGAAGCCCAAGATCCAGGTACCAACAGATTCTGTATCTGGTGAAGGCCTGCATCCTGGTTCATGATGGTCATCTTTCTGTGGCCTCACATGGTGGAAGGAGCAAGAGAGCTCTCTACAGTCTCCTTTATAAGAGCACTAATCCATTCCTGAGGACTCCACACTCATGACCTAATCACCTCCCAAAGGCCCCACCTCTAAATACCATCCATAACTTTTTTGTTAATCTGAAATTATTTCAAAAAGTAAATAAAATTGAAAGGACAGGACTTGGGAAAGGAAAAATTAGGAAGAGTGAGTATTTGGGCCTAAAGAGAGCAGAAAATGAATTGAAGAAGACAGGGCAGAAGCACATAGTCCAAGAGGAACACATAATGAAGAGGGAGGCAATCTTAAAAGGTTCTGGTACACTTTTGAAATTGTTTAGCTGGCGTATAGCCTTGTATTATCATTCATCTTTTGACTCTGTCTTTCTCTCATTCTCATTAGACTTTAATCCTTTTGAGGATAGGGGACATGTGCAATACCCTGCACAGAGTGGGCACTTTAATATTTGCTGTTGGTGATGTTAATTTTTTTTCAATTGGAAGGTGTTACTGCTGCCTGTTTACTCCCCAAAATTGCTTAAAATTGTGCTTTAGATTTTGCCCTTTGTCACATAGTACAGAAGAAAGGAAAAAAGATTAATTTCCTTTTGATGAGATAAAAGGATGACTTAGTAGCATAGCATTTCTTAATATTTGATATGTAATACCTTAATTGGACTTAGTTTGGATAATACTTTATAGGCAATGATTAATTTTCAAATACAAGAAACTATACACAAAGAAAAAACGTAAAACTTTGAATCTTTCTTAAGTTTCATTTTCTCTTTTGTAATTTTCCAGTATGAAATCTGGCTTTCTTCAATTTCTTTGATATATATTGCATTATTAACTCAAGGATGGAAAGGTTGCTTACGTGCGGTTCATGTGAACATTGTAGCATGAGGAGTAGTAAAGGCTTATTTTTAAATAAATAGTTTTATGCCTAGTGTAAAGTAAATGTATCCTTTGGCTGTTTGAACAAAATATTTTACATTAACAGTAATTTTCATATATAAATAAGTGTCGCTAAGTGCAACCAATCCTTCTCCAGTTATTAAACAGGACTCTAAATTTCTTCAATACTTCCTACACTCTAAAGTAAGAACTTCTTAACAATACATGGAAATTCAGAATTTTCATTAAATCTCTTTTCTACTCCGCATTCTTGAAGCATGATAATCCCATTCCTTGAGATGCTTATACCTCACATTCAGTTTTATAACTGAGATTCTGAAGTGAAGCTTCATTTATCATTGTGAATGTTTACATTGTAGTATATTGAACCTTCCAGCCCCCAATGACAGAGCTGGATGGATGGGTAGAGATATGTTTTAGCTATTTTTAGGTAACCTTAACTTGACAGAACTGTTTCTCTCTGTCATTGGAAAATACCTTGCTACAATATGAATGGACTACATTTTTCTTATACACTAGATTTTATTTCAGACAGACTTTAAAAAATTTATTTACATTGGAATTATTCTTTCTATATCATTCTCTCCAATAGCTGGCAACATTTTTTTCTGAATATTTATTTGAGAGATAGTTACTTACGTTAGTTTTTTTAATGTAGTTGCTGTTTAGATGATTTTTTAAACATTTTTATGGTTAATGTTTTTTAACATTTTTCTTTTATAGAATGAATTCAGATATGATAAGATTTTATTAAAGCTGGAAATGTAGATAATTGGATTAATAGTCATTCTTCCTAAATTTTCATTATTTTCAATAGAATCGTAAGAATGATGAAGCCTCTTATGAAAAGATGTTGAAACTGAGACGAGAGTTTAGTAGAGCCATAACGATTTTGGAAATGATTAAGAGAAGAGAGAAAACAAAACGAGAATTATTGCACTTAACCTTAGAAGTTGTGGAAAAAAGGTAACATTACTACTATTATATACTAATGGAAGCTTTAGCCAAATGATAGGCATAATGTATACCAAATGAAAGTTTTTTGTCTTTGTTTTTTTAACTAACCATAAAACAATTGAAATTAATTCTCTAACAAAATCTACTTTTTTTGAAGAATGGTTACTTTTTTTTTAATCAGATTGTTATAATTCGAAGTGCAAATCGGGGGAGTAATTTTGTTGTGTAGTATAGATCCTCTATACTACACTTAAATTTTTTTTCAGGATCATTGAATCCTGGTTAGAAAAGAACCTAAAGATCATTTTGTCCATATCTCTGTATTAAAGTTTCTATTAAATAAAATTTGAGGGAAATGAATGTTTAATTGATTTTATTTTCTGACTGGGTAGAAAACATTTTTTGTTTCAGCGCATTTTGAAACTGTTCTCTATATAATAGTCATTTTTTTTTGCATAATTAGATGATACTAAACCTAACAGAATTTTATGTGATTCTTGAGGTAAGCATTTTAAACATCATTTCCCAGTGCTTTAAAATATAGCATATATGAGAAATTAGTCTTCTGTGTGTCTTAGAGTTTTGGAGATTCAGAGTTTGGGGTTTGTTTTGCTTACTAAATCTCAAATATGAGCTCCTTTATTTCTGTAAATTTTCTCTTTTAGGAATAATCTGATTAATCGTTGGCCCTATTTGATTAGTTATGTTCCAGTTAATTGAAGTGTCATTGGTTTTTCTTTGTTTTTATACAATGCAACTTTTTTTTATGTTTTGTTACCTTCTCAAGATATCATTTGGGAGACTATGGTGGTGAAATCCTTAATGAAGTGAAAATCAGTAGATCTGAAAAAGAGTTATATGCCACTCCAGCAACTCTTCATAATGGAAATCATCACAAAGTCCAAGAATGTAAAACTAAGGTGAATATCCTCAGGAAGTATGTATGGTAATATTGATCGCACAGTTATTGGTTTCTGTAGTTGTCGTAGTATAGTTTGGTTAAAGAAGAAAGTAGCGAACATGTATTTAGTTCTTACTATCTTCCAAGCACTTTGCTAGGAATTTTATATACATATAACTCATTAATCCTTATAACAACCCATTGAGATCGATTTTACTTCTTTGTGACTTCTAAATCAAATAACCAATAAGTGGCAGATTCAAGGTGTGGGTCCAGGTCTAACACCAAAGACCATGTGCTTTCCACTATGAGATCTGCTTCCCTAGAGAATAAGGGTGTAAAGTTTAGTTATTATCACTAGCTTCAGCAAATCCTACATGGTACTGGCAGGCATCAGAAACTAAAATTAAAACTTTCTTCATTGAAACTATTGGAAGTTATTCTTGTTGTCATAATTATTGCCAAAACCAGCATTCATCAATTGCTATCTACCTTGAATGATTTGAAAAAGTCCTCTAACATCTAGCTTACAATTTCTTCTAATAAAGAACCAGACTTAGTGATCAATTCAATCTCTTAGATTAAAGAATTATATTTATTCAATATTTACTTGGCACATTTAATTATTCAGTTATATTTATTCAGTATTCACTTGGTACATTAATTGAAGTATTCAACAGATATATAAAAATTAGTAAGAATTAATTTTAGGAGCCTAGATTTAAATAAGAAACAGGTATTGACTGAAACGTTAGACAATAGAGCTTTACTGTGTAGCAAGATTTAAAAAGTGACTTAGGATGTTTGTGGAAAATTCATCTTTTAAAAATGTAGTCAATCCTCATTTTTGTGGGTTCATTCTTAAAAGTCAAGGAAGAAGGTGGAGCAGGAAGACTCCTCCTTTATTCAACTCATATCAGTTCAAACACCAAAGTTCTTTCTTATTAATCACAGGCATTTAGCCCAACTACCTGATTCCCTTAAAATCACACTTGCCTCTATAGCCAAAATGTTATCAGTGCAATAAATGTTATTTTTCTTATTTTTTTAAATCCATTTTATATAAATCAGTGCTTTTCCTAGGTTTGTGATTGGTAGGCATAGAATATGAAAATCTCAACCCAGAATTATTGACAGAATCAGCCTTTATCATATATTGATTCTTAATTTAGATCATCTCTAAGAATAAAGAAACACTCAGCCTTTTAAATACTAATTTTAGAGATATGGTTGCATTCATCATTGCTCTACCATCTTTCACATAGTTAACTATATTTACTTTCTCACACATCCCACTTAAGATATAAGTAGTTTCCAAGAAGTTGAGATTTTCTTTTTGGTGTCGTAGCTATATCCATTCTATGAACAGTTTATATCTCACTAAGTAATTTGTCATTTAAGCAGCATTTTCTTTGTGTGTGTCATTTTTTACCCTAATGTAATTTCAACAAAAATCTAGGCTACGTGAAGAAATGTATGACTTTCTAAATATTTTTAACCTTTTCATACTGTTTGTAATTTGGTGCTTAAAAGAATCATTTTCAAACTTTTTAAAGTGGTAGGTCCTTTTTAGTAAAAGGAATAGCAGTATGTAAAAACAGAACAGAGCTACTCTGTTGAAGAGAGGCAGAGCCAGTCTCTGCCAGATGGCCTCTGAAGTACCAGCACAACTCTGGGTTACTTGAGAACAGTTTGATTATTGTTTAATTGAGGTAGTAATTATACATTCTAAAAAGTGAAGTTTTTTTCTAGTTAATAAGCTTATTTTCTTTAAAAATTGACTTTTTTAAAATTGGAAATAAGCAAAGAAATGAATTAGTGAATTCATAATCTTATTCGTTACTTTAAAAAGTTATTAATTTTCATCATTAGTACAGTGAATGTAAATAAAATTAAAATCAAATGTAAATACTTTTTAAATGCTGGATTGTGTAATAGTAATTTTTAAAAATCACTAACATTTTAGTTTAAGTATTAATAACAATATAAAAAGCAAATCTAAGTACCATAATTATTTTTTATCATAACTTGCAGAAAGCAAAACCTTTCAGTTTATGATCACATAATTTTTGTGTATTAAAAACAGTAAATAAAATCATCTCCTGGGTAAAAATGTATGTTTTTCAAAGAGCAGTATAGTTTTTCATGATTTCTAAAATGATTTTCATTTTTTCCTTTGGGGGAAAAATCGTCATGTAAACAGCACCCTCATCATTTGTCTTTGAAAGAAGAGGCTTCTGATGTGGTTCGTCAAAAGAAGAAGTACCCAAAGAAGCCTAAAGCAGAGGCTTTGATAACATCTCAGCAACCCACTCCTGAGACATTGCCTGTGATCAATAAGAGTGACATTAAGCAATATGACTTTCACAGCTCAGATGAAGATGAATTTCCACAGGTGCTTGTTTTAAAACTGTTTTAAAGACATTTTCTTCTAGTCTTTTATTGCTCTACTTTAAAACATAATTCACATCTGAGAGTTTTGATTCTTGCTTTCTTCATCTAAAGGTATAGCATAAACATCTTCCACATTATGTATATCGCCACTGAAATAGTATTTATTTTTTGTTATTTCTCATCATCAGTAGGATAGACTTTATTTCATTATGGAACATTTAGGTGGTTTTCAGTTTTCCCCTTTATAAAAATGAGCATTCCTGTCTTTCCTCTGTATTTAAAATAGATTATTAGGAATTGAATTACTGAACCAAAGATTATCAATATTTTAAGATATTAAATATGTAATTGTAAATATTCACTAACAATAATAATTCCCTTTCATCATGTTCCATTAGCATATTTAACAACTTTTAATGTTAATTTTGCTAATTCGTTTGGCAATAACTATTTGATTATAAAGAAGATTTAGAAGAATTGGTTCAAGTTTTAACTTATGAAGATAATTCTTTGGTTTATATTGCAACAGTTTTATATCAAAATGTTCTCAATTAAAATCTTAATTTTACTTTCATAAGTGATATATTTAAAATAAGACCTTAATTGTATATATTAAAGGATCAGTTTTTAAAAATAATAATATTTAGCACCTGGTATAGCAATATTCTTTTTTTTCACTTTTCTATATGGTATAGGAAACATAAAGAGAATACTGTAACAGACAAGCTTTTATCATATTTTAACATTCTGACCTTCTTTGAAAGAAAAATTTTTAAAAACCAACATCACAAATATGTTTGGAAGCAAGACTGTTTATAAAACACTACATTGTTATAACTATTTAAAATCTAGAGTTTGTATAAAATGTGTTCTTTGACTAGGTTATATTTTTTTTTACTCTTTTGTCACTGATGTGGGTTTTGTATCGTAGATAATATTTTAGCATTCATATGAATTTTTACAAATGCACAAAGATGTGTTTAATTTAGTATGCTCTTGAAAAGCACGTAATGAAATAATTCATTACTTTTGTCAGAGGATCATCCAATTAAATGCCAGCAGGACTTTGAATAGCCATGGAACTTTAATTAAATGACCATTTTGAAGGTATGAGGGAGATAATGTCCTAACAAGTAGTAGTTTTCCAGAGAGAGAGGAAAGGGCTCTAGGCAGAGAAAACAGCATGTTAGAGACAACTGCTAGCAATTTGACATTGCTGGAGCATAAAACACAAAGGGAAGAAAGGGTGAACAGAATGATACCTGGAGTAGTAGCCAGGTGGCAGATGGCTTCTGTCTACATTATACATATTGGCAAATTATTAAAGAATTTTAAGTCAGAATATAACATGGTATTTAAATGTGTGTGTGTACATATATATATGTATGTATATGAATGATAGCCTTATATTGGTACTAATGAGAGCCTATGATACTTTGCTGTACATTCCTAGGCCTTTAAGAATGATGCCATGGGATACTCTGACCCCTAGAAACTTTTTCCTGAAACGTAAATTCTTACGTTTATTCATGTAGTCTACAGCCCTCATCCCCATATGAAAATTACATTTTGAAACTTGTGGTTCCTCTAATTCCTTGTACTAGATCTTTTACAACCCTCATTCATTTTTTATAATGGTATCCTCATGTTGCTTAAGAGTTAAGTATTTGCCTATAGTTAGACCTCATTCAGTGAGGCAGCTGTTTAGAATGTAGTCTCTCAAAATCAGGAATTTGTTGATAAAAAAAATCATTAAAATAATCGTATGCTTCTTCTTTGTCCAATAAACAAGGAAAAGGGGAGCTTTAAGAGAACAAACATTTTAACCAGACTTACCCAACTGATTTCGCAGCATAGCAGAACTAAATATCTTCTCTCTTCTTGGTCATACTTTGATTCTCCTAAAATGGCTCTCTCTTCCTATGACTCAGACTAAATCCTGGAATCCACTCCTAAGGAATGGTGGTTGGGAGCAAGGGTTGGTATACATTATGCAAAGAATTTTTAAGACTTTGCAACACTTCCTGTGTGTATTTTAGAAGAGGTAGATGATTTGCAAAGGAACCAAAGTGTAAAAATCACATTTGGGATTTCCTTTCAAGTTTCAGGTTTGGAGCATGGTTCCCCAGGAAGAAGAATCAGCCCTAGCTTACTGTTTCTGTGTCTCCCCCGTAGGGCTGGTGGAGGTATATTGGAACCTCAAACAAATGCCTTTCTCCCCTGGATGACCCTGCTCTGTGGTAATTACCACAGTTTGGAAATAATGTGGAGAAAACATTTTTCCTCTCAAAATAGGAAGAGAGGGATTTGTGAGGTTCAAAAATTTCCAAGTAAATATGTATGAGCCAGCGTTGTCAGAAAGAGATGTACTCCAAAGTGAAATTGCGAGACAACTGAAACTTAAGTACCAAAACTTTTTTTTTTTTTTTTTTAATTTTAACCATAGTGGGTAGAAATTTATATAAACCATATTTATTTCCTTGCCATATCAGAGTATATTTGTATATCATTTAATCTGTTTTGGATGGCATTTATAAAGTGTGCTATAATGTATCATTGCTGCCCTAGGGGTTCACTTAGATTATCTAGGGATTTGACCTAATACCACATGGTCCCAGGCAGAATGTTTTTTAATATGTGACAGCTTTTTGAAGGTCTTTATTTTTTTTACGCTGTCAAATTGTAGGCTTATCACTTCTCTCTGCAACCAGTCTGCTTACCTTCAGCAACTCTTCTTTCCTCTTCTAGCTTTCTGCTTCTAATTTGCTAAGTTTAAAAAGTAATTTTTAAAAAATAAGTGGAGAAATAAGGGACACCCTTTTGAGTAAAATGTATGGCCTTTATGGCGTTTGAGGGGACTATTTATATGCCTGTTTTTACTTCCTAGTTTTTGCTTTTATTACCAAGAGATGGATAAAAACACACCTACTTATAAGTGAAACATAACTGTCATAATGAAGTATTTATGGCTACATACATTATTTACTAAATATAAGTGGGATCTATAAAAACTATACTGATTCTTTTTAAGTTTATAGCAGTTGACAAGTTTAGAAGCAATTAAGCAATACCATGTAAATTTACCTGCAAGAACTAATCCATTAAAAATAATCATTTTTCACCATAGAAAATTTCTGCTAGTCTTTAAATGCTTTGGAGAATTTACTGCCCTGCTGTATGTAACGTAAGAATAATTTACTGTTTGTAATCAGATTCTAATTTTAGACCATTACAAAGATTTATCTACTGACTTTTGATAACTTAAATGGAATGTCTCATGCCTCTTTTTTCTAGGTACCATCCCCAGTATCAGAACCTGAAGAAGAAAATGATCCTGATGGTCCCTGTGCTTTCAGGAGGCGAGCAGGATGCCAGTATTATGCTGTAAGAACTTAATTTTTTGTGGTGTTTTTGCGAATTAGAAGTAATAGGTAACTCTTGTCAAGATTACTTAGTCTTGATCTAAAAATGGGAAACCCATCAGCATTTTTTACTTACTATTCCCTATGCAGATACCAGTAAACGATGTTCAAAGGTACTGAATTCTTTCAAAGGATATCAGAATCCTTTGCTTGGAAATTGATGCTGCGTATTTTAGAAATCTAGTTTCACTTTGGGCTTTAACTATAGCTATAGTTCAGCAATTACAAAAAATTACTCACTGTGTCTTACTGGTTAGGTAAGCCCAGAGTCTCTAATTGAACCTTTTATGACTGCTAAGTGTTTACTGAAATTTACTGTTAGGCAAGCCCATCTTGTGCATACATACCCAATAAGTATCAAACATAAAGGAGTCATTTTTAAACTTTCCTCATGGCAATATTTTATCAAGTTATTATCGTCATAATTTTTTAACACACTTAGAAATTATTTTGTGCTATAAAATCAAGTTTTGGTATAGCATCATATCAAGGAATGTCCCTAACTCCCAAATGCTCAGGTTTTCAGATAAGGTATTAACTATAGAGTTAGAGGATGGCTTGTGGACACCATTCGTCTTATTGCATTACGGTAAACATATACATTTAAAACTTTTTCAAAGTGTGTGTGTTTAATGTAGAAGAGGTAAGGAGCTATTTACGATTTCTGCTGATGAGAGAAAGGGGGAATTATTATAAAAGGGGACAGAAAGTGGTAAGACACCCCAAAAAAACAGAATAATAAAGGGAATAGGAAGGCAAAGAAATGGAATATATATTCTTTAAAGAGGAAGTGCATGCTTAAAGTGTAATTTTTGATCCAAAAAATTTTCCTTCTGATTTATCTCAATTGGAAGCTTATAAACTACTAACTTTACTATCTCTACTTTTCTACATATTTGATAAAAGCTATATTTTATAAAGATGTATTTCTTTTTAAAATATAATACACCCTAATTATCTTTATATTTATAAGCTAAATTCAGTTTGAGTTATTTTGGTGCATGAACTTTTGATTGAGTTTTATAAAATTTTACCTGGTTAATATTATTTAAACTTCAATTTTACAGTTCATATCTAAGTTTGGATCTAATATTGCTGTAGTTACTTTATTTTTATCATGATTTAGTATTTCTTTATTTCACATTTACTCCATGAACTTTAATTTTTTTCTTTCTTTGCAGCCGCGTTTAGACCAAGTTAACCATTCATTTGAAAATTCAGAATTGGCAAATTTGGATAAGTTGAGATATAGGCATTGCCTTACGACACTCACAGTCCCAAGAAGATGTATAGGATTTGCAAGGAGGCGAATTGGCAGAGGTGGAAGGTAAACTATTTATATTGACCTAGATTTTGTTTACAAGCTGGAAGGGATGATATAGAGAAAATGTTATTAAGTTCTTTCAGATAATAATTGGTTTCATATTGCTTTTCAGGGTCATAATGGACCGAATATCCACAGAACATGACCCAGTCCTGAAACAGATAGACCCTGAAATGCTGAATGGTTTTTCAAGCTCTTCCCAAACTATAGACTTTTCTTCTAATTTCTCTCGGACCAATGCTTCCAGTAAACATTGTGAAAATAGACTGTCCCTTTCTGAAATATTAAGCAATATCAGATCATGTCGACTACAGTGTTTCCAGCCAAGGCTACTAAATGTACAGGAAAGTGATAGTGAAGAATGTACCTCAAGAAAACCAGGGCAGACTGTGAACAATAAAAGAGTCTCTGCAGCATCTGTAGCTTTATTGAACACCAGCAAGAATGGCATATCAGGTAAGCTGTTACTTTGTTGAATGTATATCCTTATATTCTTTGTTTCTTAATTTTGATTATCTACTCAATAAACTCTCAAGGTAAATTTTGAAAGTTCATTTTCATAATCCTAATGAGAACAGCAATTTTATCGTAACCTACTACATGTTTTTTCCAACCTAAGAAGCTAAACCTCATTATTGTGGTTCACATTTTAACCAAAACGTCCTCATACCTATAAAACTACTGACTTGTATTTTGAAAGTATATGTCTGGTATGGTGAATATGTAGGCAGAATGCATAGAGATCCCTATGGGCAAAATGGTTATAAGCTGCAACCAGATCATCATAGCGTAATATTGTCTGCTCTTGTTGAAGAAAATTTTCATTTTAATGTATTAACTTTGCTTAAATGTGGCCATTGCTCCTTGAGAGTACTGTTGAAGGCTTTCTTTCCAAAAAATGATTTTTAAGAAGCTCCCTGTGAATAGTTATAATTTTTTTTCTGATTACTTACCTCTAATTGACATTAGAAAATTTCTTTCATTTTGAGACTCATGGTGTTCAAATTAGTTTAATATTTTCTATTGCTTGTACATTGTAAATAATATATAATATCTGGAGAATCTAATCAAATGTAATTTTGATTTGTTTCCTCCTGTGGATAGTCTGTCATATGTATGCAAGTATGTATAATTTATAAATATTCTCATATGTGTACATTGCAAATAATGCATGGTATCCAGAGACAGAACTAGATGTGACTTAACTTATATCATTGATATCCTTTCTTTTTGTAAAACGTATATATTTCTAAATTATTTCTTGGATGGTGCATTTTAGTATGCAAAATTATGTTAAACATTTAAAAATGATTTTAAATCATTTTAGCTTGAAATTTGGTCTCAATAGTGTTCCGTCTTTTTAGTTACTGAACTGCGTATTTTCAGACTTGACTAGACATTTATCTGTTTAAAGTTTATAATGGAAAATTGGATTTTTTGAATGATTGGAAGTTGGCATATCATTTCTCCAAATTAGTTGGTTAATTTTCTCCTAAACGTACTTAGGTAAGGAAAATGCCATCTTGTTATATAAAGTTCATGAGTCTGTGAACTTTAATGAGCTTTTGAAGCTGAAATGGAGAAATACTAATATGATCTTGTGATGGCAAGGTTTTTAGAAATCTAAAGATAATAGGAAGTTGATGAATATTAAGATCTTTTTTTCAACCAACGCAAATTATTTATCTGAACTAGAATTTCTGTACCAAAAAGGTCTCAAAATAATTCTTGCCAAAAAGGGAGTTTAAAAATCTATCAATGTAGACATTTATAATTTTAACCATAGAATGAATTTCTTCTCCACCAATGTATATCATACCCAAAAATGATTTAATATGTTTCTTCTCTACTTGAGCATGACCACATATTTTTAGCTTTCTGATATACATTTTCGATAAACTTCAGATCTGTTTGACTTACCTCTTTTCCAGAAAATGGATATTTATTGCATATTATTGTATCATCAATACTCTAGTGATCCAGAATAAAACTTAATGTAACTTAAATAATTTTATAATCAGCTCTAGAATTTTATTATACTACATTAGCATAAAATACATTTTTAAAATATCACAATAAAATGCACTTCTCAGGGAACTTAAATCACAATGTTAAAAAATCATAGCATCATAGATAATAAGATTTTTTTACTTTTGCCTTTCCCCTACCATCAGAAAAAGTGTTTTTGGTCTGTATAATTTTTCCAGTCTTATGTTCTTTAGTACTGTCCACATAGTACTGTTTCTTCCTTTGAAAAATTTCAAGGCTTAAGCAACAGCTAAGGTACATTAGAATTAATTTTTTTAATCACTTTTCAAATATATATTTAATTTTTTGTTGCTAGAGTAAAGGATTTTGTTTTCCTTCTCTGCTTAGTGTGCTCCTCTAGTCATTGAAGCCACAGGTTTTTTTGTTGTCATCGTTGTTTTTAACAATTTTGTTTTGTTTCAAAATATTAGGCATGAATATATAAATGCATAATAAATCTTTTAACAACATTTTTGTAAATAATTAAAAAGCTATGGCAATTTTAAGTACCCATCTGTACCAGTTATATTCATTACATAGTTTTCTCAGTTCTGGTTAGATAATTTTAAATAGATTCACTTACAATTCGATCAATATTGATAGAAATTTCTTCATCTTCCTAAAGCAAAAGATATTGATACAACTTTTAGAAAGACGTCTTTTTATATTTGATGAACATATACAAAAGGATCGAACCCTCCTATATTTAGTTTTTTTTAAGCTATGTGTCTTTTACACTTGATCTTCTGCTTATTAATTGACTTGGTCCTGAAAGCATGTGTCTTTAAGAGTAACAAGGCTGACACAGGATTATATTCTTAACTGGCAGAGATTATCACTGAGCTAGACAAATTATAAGGACTGAATTGTCTATTTCACAGCCGGGAAATTCAGCAAATAAATGATTTAATTTATGGTAGCGTTGATAAACTTGACAGTAATACTAATTTGTATCACAAGTTCCTTAGTTCTTGAAAAAACTTGAACTTGTGGACTAGTGGCAAAGAATTTACTTTTATGTTGTTAATAACCTAGTTAATGTTTTTCAAGTCATCCCTGTATCCTAAGTATATTCCAATTATTATTTTCGATATCATACATTAAAGACTTAAAAGAGAACAAATTGAAATATGTATTCTATGTCTTAGAAGAACTAAAACAAAGGATTTCATTTTAAAGCAAAAAGATTTGTCTTGTTAACTATTAAAATAAAGGTATGTTTTCTAAATTGAAAAGTTCTCAAAGAATAGAATCTGGACAGAAAGGAAAGATAGATTGTGCTGAAAATGGCAAGTGAATCACCAAGGAAAATTACTTTCATACATAATTATTTAGGATCTATTATGTGCAAAGCACTATATTGTTTAAGAGTTGCAAAGTTTTACACGGTAATAATCCTTACCTTCAGGGGTTTACAGCACATGGCAAATACTACATTCTTTACATAAATAGATGATAAGATTTTAGTCATTTGAAAGTACAGTATTATTTAACTATTCTCTTTAGATGCTGTTCTTAAATCCAAACCTCAGTAAACTGTAGTTCACATCTAAAAGTAGCTTTGCATGCTCAGGTTTGAAGGGCTGGATTAATTTATGCTTAATCTTGGTTTTGACTCATGCATGATTGCAAATTAGTGTATTTTTTTATTTTCTCACTTGTCTTAGTGTACTAAGTAGATAGATACCAGAAGCCTTTTTGACCAGCTTCAAATATCTCAATAAAACCAATTTATAAAATCATCAACATTTGGGACAGTTTTCTAAAAGAAATTCCCTATTTTTCAGTTTTCCGGTTTCCCTTCCCTTTCTTTCTTAAATTGCTATAAAATGTTTGCAAGCATAAAAGTTTTAGGACAGATAGAACTATGTTTTAACAATTGGCCAAGGTCATCACAAGGATTTGTTTTTTCAAGTTAGGGTCACTTCCAAAGATGAGAAATGAATTCAGACTTCAAGAATTAAAAGATTTTAGTTTGACTACTAAAGGAAATAATACTGAAAATTCAGTTGTAGCTATTTAGCTTCAGTGTCAGAAGTTTAAATGGACCTTTAGTCTGTTTTATTTATTCTCACATCTTATTTGTTCCTCATTCTCCTCACCCTCACCTCACCTCCTGTCTCCACCTTCTCTAACCCCACCTTCTCTAACTCCATAGTTTTGCAGTTTATTTTTTAGTTTGTTAGTTTGCCATTAGTTGTGAGAGTTACATATTATAGAAAGTGTATAGTCCCGAACAGGTAGTGCCAGCTTTCAAGGATTGGGAGATTTGTCCTCAGAATAGTTGCAGTGGTTTATGTAACCTTTCACCTGATTCCTCACTATGACCTGGAAGGTTTAAAATAGGATCTCCCTCCCCGTCCCCATTCCCCATTCCCCATCCCCCAGTACAGCCCCAGCTCTGACTTTACAAACAAACAAAAATTGCATATAGTCTGCATTGCTTCAGTAAAGCATATTTAAAATTTTTTGTAATAAAGACCTCTATCTGGTTGATGAAGAAATGCTGGATAATACATTGTTTTGACTTATTGATAATCTTTACTACCACATTAGGTGGGAAAGATGATAATTGGGCAACCTAACAGACCATATATAGGAACCACATGCCTGAAAGGTAAAGAAAGATGAAATAAGAGATGCCAAGGACCTTTGAAAAAAGAATCAACATTCCAAGGATTGTGACTAGTGTTCTAAGAAAAGGTATCTGGATTCATCTGAGGAATAAAGCAAACTGATAAATCCAAGATAGATAATGGACCACATATAAAAAGATAGCTTGAAAGGTTAGGGGCTTTAGTGAAAAACAAAATATTTAGAAGTGTAAGTATATCACTAAGGTACAGAATGGCACATTTACATACATAAAAAGGAAAATCTGTAATACGTATACCTATTAGAATATGTTAGTCAGGGAGATTTGCAAAACTATTTACTTAGGGAAAGAAATACTTCCCATTTGTCTGGAATAGTGAAATATTGCCACCTTCATCAAACATTCAGATTTGCGGATACTTTTAAACCGATAGGACTTGGAGGGGGGAGGGGGAGGTTTATGACCAGCATGAATTTTCACTTTTAAGCTAGCAACTTAAGAGCAGCTAGTGCAAATAACTTGGGTTGGCCCTACGCAACTGAAGCAGATTAAGGTTTCTCTTCCGTACCTTCCCACTTCCCTTTTGCACCTCTACCACCCCACTGCCACCTGCCCAAAGCTGGGCCCCAACCCTATATCTCATTCCTAAACAGATTTCTTCACACTATAATTAGGACCTTTTCCTGATGTATTTTGATGTTTGCCTCTTGATGATTCAAAGTCAGTGTAAGAAGTAAATCTCATAAAGTATTTCAGTAATTTTTGAAAGGAAAAATAATTAGTGGAAAAGGTACTTTCAATCAAATTACCATGTTCCACCTACCAGTAAGTCAAACCTAAGAATGGTAAGTCAGTACTCCGTCTGTACCACCAAAACCATACTTTTCTTACCACTTTCCATTCACCCTAACAAAATGAAAGCAAGTCAGAAAGGATGCTTTGTACATGTTCTAACTGTATGTCATGTTATTAATTACTATTTTTGTCTGAAGAGTTGAAATAAAACTAATATTCTAGAAAATTCTGAATGAGGAACATCGGCTTGTTAAAATAAATGAAATGAGGAAGAAGAGAAGAAATGAATGTAACTTTTTTAAAGCATATCCATATTATAGAACTAGATAGTTTATAACAGTAATTCTCAACCAGTAATGGAATCAGAGATGAGATTTTTTTGTATCAAAGTCAGCCTAAGTTTTAAAAGGTTAGGAAACACTGACTATTAATTTAAATAATTTGGATTGAGCCTTAGTTGGGATTTTATGAGTTTTCATTGGGAAAAGATGGGGTTCCTGAGCAGATGAATGGTCTCAACAAGATGGTGATAAGTAGATGTATCGCCCCAAACAGACAAGTTTATCAGCATAAATGATCATCTGCTCAGAAAAGCAAATAGAATACCAACAATTGGCAGCACTTTGTTAGCCATGGACTACCAACTGAAAGTAATTTTTTAATTTAAAAAAGATGCAATTTATTCTTTCTACTAATTTAGATACACACTTTATTGCGAATTAGTAAGATTTTATGATTGTCTTAACTTCAAAGGTTTTGGAAAAAGAAAAGATCCTCCTTATTCTCATTTCTCTCTCAATTTTAAAATAGCCACTAAAAGTATATTTTCCTTATTTGTTTATTCCTCACTTAAAGTTAACCATTGTGGCTCTTCCCTTTTTACCACAATGTAAACCTTCGCCCTGGACAAATGTAATGCCGGATCTGAGGGAGTAGACCATGTTAACACCAGATTCCATGTCTGTTTATTTTGCAATCCTACACTCCTTATACACATAGGACTTAAACAGATTTATTTGGGTTTAATTTTTTTCTTCCTGCCTTTGTATCTAATAAACTATTTTTCATCTCTTTCCCAAGGTTTTCAAACAGCTGGAAATTCGTGAATACTTCACATTTTCATTTGATTTTGAAGATTGTAAATTTAGAATTAAAAATTTTTTTTTCATTTAAAAATAGAACACTTGCAGTGAATTTAACATGTGCAAAGAAAGACATTTGATTTTGTTGGTAATTCAGTAAGATAACTAATGTGTACTTCAAAAATACAGGTAATATTAAAATTTTAGAATGAGTACTATCATAGCCCCAGATTTTTTAATCTTCTAAAAATAAAATCGCTATATATTTAAGAACGGTTTTTCCCTCATTGTCAATACAAATTTTAATGATAATGTGAAACAGAAATGAGGACATATCTAAAGGCTTTGTCCATCTCTGAGGCCAAACTCCCTTTTCATAGAAAATAGACTATACTGTACATAGCTTGTTATATAAGTAATTTACCATCAAAATTTTTTTTTAATTTCCCATTTGTGATCCTACTAAATAAAACACTTTGAGGGTAGTTAAGTAAGCTAGATTAAGGGTATAGTCTCCTGTCTAAACTTTTTTGGTCATATCGATTAGATTTCTCAATTACATTTAAAGGTCAACTCTCATATTAGTTGGTATTTTTTTTATATGTACTTTTTCTTTTCTCCCCAAGGACTTTATAGCAGGGACTCTCTTGATTTATTTTCCCCTGTTGTCACTCTTACCTCTTATTGCAGCATTCTGCATTATAGTAGATAGTAAATACTTGTTGACCGGGTGAAATAGTTGGAAGAGAGGAAAGAAAGCAATAAAGAAAAATAGAGTAAAATGACTTTAGAAGTAAATATATTTTGATGTGATTTAATATTTCTTAACTCTGGTAACAAACTTAATTTCTATGGAAATAGCTCTGTATCCTCTAAATCATTTTATCAGTGATCTACTTAAATATGGAAACTTGTTTACATTTCTTTAAGAAAAACATTTCCTATTACAACTTTTTCTTCGCTAATCTTTTAAACAAAAGTTTTAGATGTCTTGTTTTTATTTGAAATTACTAACTTTTAACACAATTATACCATAATTGATTACATCTGAAGATACATTGTATATTTAATTTTCCGGACACCTCTCTGATTTCTAGCCCACATTTTTATAGATAGGACTTATTTTAGGCATCTTATCTATTGGTTTAAACTATGGTTTATGGTTATGTTAGATGAACTCTTTGTCTTCCACTCTGATTCGTAGTCAGAGAAAAGATATTTTCACTTCAGTGTTATAGATGAAAACCAGCAGTCAGAATCATATACATTCTTGCAGGTAGTCATGCTTTCTTATTACAACTGTAGCATAGTCATTGTTATTATTTGCACTAATAAATCAAAGTTTCTCATTACATAGTTACCATAATACAGAGAATTAAGAGTGATCTCAAAGATACTGTCTGAGTCAATGGTAGAATTCTTATATTAGAACTGTGTTATACAGTAAAAACTACATATAAGAACTTTTTTAGCATAAGGTCATGAATATTAGCATAAGCTACTTTGGCTGAAAGATTTGTCATTTTTATTGGGTTCTTTGCTGATGATGTATATTGGTTTCTAATTGCTTTTCATCTTAATTGTGGAATATTTTATGTTGTATTCTACTTGCATTGTAAAAAGTACTTTAAAACATACTTATTTCTGAAATTAATGTTTTTTATCAGTGACAGGGGGTATCACAGAAGAGCAGTTTCAGACACATCAACAGCAGTTAGTTCAAATGCAAAGGCAGCAACTTGCTCAGCTTCAGCAGAAACAGCAATCTCAGCATTCCTCGCAACAGACACATCCAAAAGCACAGGTAAACCTGTCTTTAAATCATGCTTATGTCTCTTCTTTTCTTTCAAAATTAGGTAGTTCTGTTTAATTTTAATCTAGTCACAGAAAATAACCTTAATATCGCCAATCTCTATTTTGGAGATGAAATCTAGGTGTCTTTTTTGTTAATTTACATAATTTTAAGTGACTGGTTTATAGTTTATGAAAGGAGCACAAGAATCAAATATAATATTTTTAATTTAAGAAAAAACTTTTTTAAAAGGTTATGAGAATTCATAAAAATAATTATATACTCTTAGAACCATCATTCCCCACCTCTGCTCCCCTCCCCCCCAAAAAATTTTTTTCAATGATTTAACTTTGCTAATCTCTTCCTAAACTGTATGTTTAAGTGCCAGGTGAATGTGACCCATGAGCTAAAAAGTAATTCTCTTGAATTGTACAATAAATCTTAGCCCCTTGCCCCCTTGAATCACATTTCCCTGAAGAAAAAAATGCAACCAAGTGAGGTTTTCCATAAGCACCACAAAATGAAGACACGGTGGATAAGAAAAAAATACTTTGTAAAACCGTAATTGCCAGAAGAAAGTTCTTTCAACACCTTAATATGAGCCCTGTAAGACTCATTTGGACTTCTGAACTATGTGAGAATAAATTTCTATTGTTTAAGCCACTAAAAACAAAACTGTAACTGAGAAGTATATTTCAAATTTGAGCCATCTGAAAAAAATAAACCTAGTATTTTAGGTCTTACATTTTGTTGCTCCATAATTCTAAAATAATAACTGGATTAACTCATTTTCGTTGTATTCTGTGAACTCTGAGGCCAGCACCTCCTCAGCTCATTCTCAGAGTGTCAGTACACAGACAACCATCAGCAACCATCACCGTAGAATTATTCATGCATTGAAAATCTCAGTGATCCTAGGACACCTCAACACTCCCATAACATGCAGGTGGATTTGGGACTGGGCCCACATTGTAAGGCTATTGGCTGTTAGTAAATGCTAACCAGTATTTTACAAAATCAAGGAAAATGGCCATTAAACTTGCCTTTATTTGCTTTCTCTGAGCCTCTTAGGTAACCAGCTTAAAGTATTTTCGGTCTCTACTGCAAAATTAGGCCAAGACATATTTTTTACTTTGTGACAAAAATGACTATTAGTCATCTCTGTGATTTCATTTTGCCCATAGTATCAAGGTTGTCGAGTACTTTTAAAAGCATTCGTTAACCCTTATTGGAAAAATTAATAGAACGTTAAAGGTTTGAGTTTTTTTATCCCCTAGTTCTTTCTTAGAAATAGTTTTTTGCTTCCCAGTTTTTAGTCAATTCCCTGCTTCATATGTCAGAAAAAAGTCTGTAGAGTCCTAGATCTCTTAATATAAACACTTGTAACTGATCAAAATGAAAATGACAACAACCTTTTGGATTTGCCCTTAATATGTTCACGGAATCACATCGTAAAAATTGAGAGTTTAATTTTGTTCATTTTATAGGGCTCAAGCACCTCTGACTGTATGTCTAAAACCCTTGACTCAGCCAGTGCCCACTTTGCTGCATCTGCAGTGGTCAGTGCACCTGTTCCAAGTCGCAGTGAGGTAGCCAAGGAACAAAACACTGGCCACAACAACATAAACGGTGTTGTCCAGCCTTCAGGTAAGCCTGTGGTTTCATGTGGTACTTACTAGCTCAAAGTTGTAACTTGCTGATTTGAGTATGGTTTTTGTCTTTTAAATCTAAAAGGAAAACATTGTACAAGAAGTCAATGAGGACTTCTAGAATTTCAGAATTCAGAAATTCTGGAATTTCTATGGATAGATGTGGTGGAATAGCTGGATGTTTTCTAGAATTCACATAGAACCTGCTTTCTATTTCTTCCTGAACCCACTGCTTACCTACCCATGTTACTCTCCACCCTACTTGTTTTTATCCATGTACTGTCAGTTGCCTCACATCTTAGGAAATGAATTGAGCAAATTGACAGCCATCACTGTGGAATTATTCATGCATTGATAAAAAGCCAAATATAATCCAGGATGGTTTGTCAATAAGTTTGAAATTTAATTTACCTTCCTACTCTTACATATTCATAGACCTGCTTTCACTGACTCCTCCTGTTGATATACAGTATGACTGAAACTGTCTGCTTCTTACTACACCCTGAGTCCTCAGACTTACTGTTCCCATCATCCTTTAACCACTGGTCAGACCTCAATTTTCTACTTACTTTTACATGTACCCACAATCCTGATTGCCCCTTCTTACTGATGTTCTTACATGGGTAAATTCTAATGGAAATCCAGCTACCATTTTTACCTGTCATCAACCTTTAGAGAGGACTTCCCTGTCCTGTTACACAGTTTCCAAATATGGGGGCAGCAGAATACTTTGCAAAGCTCTTTTATGCAAGCCAGGAGAAATAGGGCATCTTTGTTTTGGGGGTTGTAACAGGTAAGTATGTTATACTTACTTGTCAGAAGCTCTCTTTGGAGAAGCTATTGTGTGGAAAGTTAAATTGGCATTTAATTAGAATACAGATGTTTGGATTTATTTTTATTATTAAACTCCTAATTTTTTAAGAGTTTAATATCTCATGACATGAATGATTTTTTTTTCTCTTTCAGGAACCTCTAAAACATTATACTCCACCAATATGGCTTTATCATCCAGCCCAGGGATTTCAGCTGTACAACTAGTCAGGACAGTTGGCCACACCACTACAAACCACTTAATCCCAGCATTGTGCACGAGCAGTCCTCAGACACTTCCCATGAACAATTCTTGCCTGACCAATGCAGTGCACCTCAGTAACGTCAGTGTTGTTTCTCCGGTCAATGTGCATATCAGTACACGGACTTCAGCGCCATCGCCAACAGCCTTAAAACTTGCCACAGTTGCTGCCAGTATGGACAGAGTGCCAAAGGTTACTCCCAGCAGTGCCATCAGCAGCATAGCAAGGTGTGTGTGTGTGTGTTTCAAGCATCATTCTATCCCTTTCTGAAAGCTAGCTGTCTTGTGAGAGGAAAAAGACTTATTTTGTTTACTGCTGAAGCAGTAGATATCTGTTAATTGACTTGGTTTTCAACAGATGTTGAGTATCTGGTTAGCATAAAGATCTGTGACTTACATTATTTGTTTGAGGTCACTAGTAGGTGTTTAAATGCCAACCAGAATTGTAAAACCACAAGGAGAAAACCACATCCAACTGGTAACCAAATATATCAAAGAGTCTTATTTTAGAACCTACAGTTACTCTTACATTACTTTATTGTAGTTCAGACAGTCTGGAAGGTTAGAATTATTATTAACTTCCAACTCAGAGTTTTAATTTCCAAATCAAAATCGTGTTTTCTTCAACCTTAAACAAAAAAGGGAAATTAAAATTATCCTATGTATATATTAAAATTGAGAATATTCTGGGATTAACTAAGTCTAGAATAATATATTGCAGAGTATTTTTTATATTTCTTTCTATGAGACTAATTTAGTCTCATAGAAATCAGAAAAAAAATTGATTTGCATGGATTAATAACTACATAACCTTAAACCTGTAAAATTAAACTATAGCAGAAAGTAATTTAAGTAGTATTGTATTCCTAATGATTATCGTTTTTGAGCATCAAAAGTTCTGTCTATTGTAAAAAACTTGGATTGTCCTATGTCATTTATCTCATAACTGAATTATCACTGGCGTATACTGAAATAATATGTTAAATTTCTTTCTTAATAGGTGTAATCAAGTAATTAGAAATTGGGAAGTACATGTTTAGTTGTAGTTACATAAAAATGTATCTGTAAATACTAAGCAGTAGCATCATATTCTAGAGAATGTTAATGTTTATTTTACTCTTTGCCTTATTATAGAGAGAACCATGAACCAGAAAGATTGGGTTTAAATGGAATAGCAGAGACAACAGTAGCTATGGAAGTGACATAACCTAAAACACGTGGCTTTGACCTGTGCTGATGGTGTGCAGTCATTCATATTCCAGCTGAATGCAAAAGGCGACACTCTGTGGATCACAGAGCATAACAATGGACCTAAATGGACTACAGTATATCGGATGTGTAATCGATATATGATGTATATTTTGTAAAATTGGGAAAATCACTACCTTGTAAAATAGTTTATTTGTATCATCAATATTATTTCTGTTACTTGAATAGTAGATATTCATCATCATGCTTTTGCACTTGAATTTGCAACTGAATGGATTTTAAAAAATAATTCTTTAATGGGATCATGAGCATGAAATGGGATCCTGCATCACTTGTTTTAACTATTTATTTTGCCATGTTTACATTTTGTATCTTGTAAAAATAAATCCAACTTTGTGTCTAAAAAGTTAAAAGATTCATAGCTAGGAAATGAAATTCTTGTAATTTTTTTCTAAAGGAACTGTAAAGTTTTCACTTGGTTCATTTTGTTTCACAATTTGACTAGATGGACTTTTTGGTAAATACTTTAGTGGCATTTCACTGTCAAATATGAAGTTCAAGGCAAAATAGTATTTTCTATTACTGTGCAGGGGAAAGGGATGGATCGATACATGCAAATTTAATGTAGTAACTCACTTTTCCATATATTTTGAATGTATATTTCTATTTATAATACCAGTTTATAAAAAATAATTACACAGAAAAATGGACTAGGAAAAATTATGCATCTAGCACATTTAAACTGTGCAGATATGAAAATTTTTCAAGGATTACATTTTATCTGAAGACTGCATATTTTAACTGGCTTTAAAACTGTAACACACCACATAAAGGATATTTTACCAGGTATGTATTGCATTATATCATTGCAATAATTATTGGAAGTCTAGATATCGAGCCATCCCAGGTGTTGGGAGGGGGGGAGGGTTGTGGCAAGATTGTCTTTTCAATTTTGGAGAGTTTTCCTGTGGCTACAAGGCAAGTAACGGGTTGGAAAAAAGTCTGACTGTAAGCGTTGGACACCTTCATAGTGTAGTGTTTTAGTGACTTTTTTTATACGGTTCTTGTAAATTAGATACGTGTAGTGGTGTTTCAGAATGTTTGTTTATGCACTAGTTCAGACAACTTTCCCTGTTACTTGTTCTTGATAAGTGAAAACTGCAGGGAAATAAAAATACATATCAAAACATGGACATGCTGCATATGTGTTTATTTCACAATGTGCACACAGTATAATTTAAAATTTAAAGGAGATAATAGCACTTAACAGCACTTTTCATTTTCACAGTGCTTTCCAAGCATTAATGAAAAGAATTATAAGAAGCTCATCTGTGGGCACTATTGGGTTTCAAATAATCCAATATAAACTACCTTTGATATGAAAAGTTCTTGAAATATTTTACAGAATGTAAGTAATTTGCAGTGTAACATTCATTGAAATCTCATAAATGAGCCTCATTTTATAAATAAAAGTTTAGAGTAGAATTATATTGCAAGGGGTTTTGTCAAGTAAGTATGGGGAAAATGTAAATATTTTTAATGAATATGATTAAAACCATTTCAAACTTACATAATTTTATACTTTACATTTTTATATCTGCAGTCCTGAAAGTTGTAAATTGATATGTCAGTTGAATTAATGGGTCAAGATTTCTGCCGAGAGTGGTTTTTATTCAGGTCCTAAATGTGTAAAGCAGTTTATGGGCAAAACCATAGAAAAAATAAATTTAATTTCTTCCTTGGTTGTGACCTGATAGGATCCATGCTCATTTCTGCCATACTACCTCTGGAGTTACTCATTGCTGATGATATAAAGGAAATAATTTTGATTTGATATGTATTATGACTGTTCATTCTGCTTATAGTTGGATGTATCTCCTTGCTATTAAGAATTTAAAACAACTTTAGTGCCAATTTCAAAGAAAGCTTTTTTTTTCCATTTTACTGAAGCAAAGCATGAAGTGAATTTTCCTTATGTGATATACATGTTATAAATAATTTAAGCAAAACAGAAGAGCTATCCATTTGTACAGTTTCTGGAGATGTGGCAAATCCAGAATTTATCAAAGACTGATGACCAATTTATTTGTCCTTTTTGAAGTAAAATAGAAAAACAAGCCTTCCTTATTTTGGTGGTTGTAACTATTTCACAGATGCTATTTTAGATACTTGCACACACATTTTCCCAGTGTTTTTCAAAAACCTACATGACAGATATTTATTTTCACCTTATTAAATTGAAGAATAGTTTATTTTGCATGGGTCCTCCACTGGGCAATACCACTGTCTCTTGGTTCTCTGAGGAAGCTAGTGTTGTTCACTATAGTTACCTATAGTTCAGGAAGCTCCTAGAGTCCTTGGAGAATGTTTTCTGATAGGATGAGTGGTAAGTTTCTGTATTTTTTTAAACAGGTAACTCTCATGTGCTTGGATAGCTAGTAATTCAATATAGATGCAAAATATAACTAGTTTTCTGCCTTTTAAAAGAGAATATTCTTTTCCTGGCAACTCGATCATCATTATGGCGAATTATGATAGTAGCTCTAAGTATACTTCAGGATGTGTTGTATATCTTTCTTTTGCAAAAGGTCAAGGGGAAAAAAATAAAAATATCTGGAGGGCACATTTAAAAAATATGTTCACCAAACACATACACACATTCTTTTACAAATAGGGAATACAGTATTTGCAACAATACTTGGTATTTATTTTTTTATTACCAAGTTTTTTTTGGGGGGGGGGAGAAGGGGGAAATAGGAACATTTCAGAAACTGCTCCCTAGTATGTACTGCTGTATATGATATGCTATATTTTGAACGGATTTTATTGTTCAGTAATATACTTTTGACTGAAATGTTTTGTTGTTCCTTGTCTGGTTTGGCAAATTAAATTTCAAAAGGTTAAGGGTATTCTAAGTTATTGTGAATATTTTATGATGTAAGATGAGAGATGTTTTCATCATTAACCATATAATAATAGGTAGAGTCATCCAGCATGTGTAGTTCTCTCCTAGTGACTTTTTCATTTAGTCCTAATAATAGTTATGTGAAATATTATTACTTTTCCCATTTTACACATCAGGAAATTGAAGTTTAGAGAACTTAGGTAACTTGCCCTGTCGTCACATAGCTGGTAAGTTCCTGAGCCAGGATTAAACTTGGGGGTAGTCAACACTCTTAAACCACTGCTTCCATCTTTAATGTGAAAGAAATGCTCTTCAAAGAAGCACTTAATCCACTTATTGGCAGCATCTGTAGCAGAGTTTTAAATTTCACGTAGAAAACAACTTTCTCCCATTCTTACACCACCACGCAATTAATGTTTTTGCTTCTCAGACTGAGTGCATTTGATCCAATTGTGGCTTCTAGCCATCCACCCAGCAAACCCAAACCAATCAATTTATCCTCTCAGACCTGGCTGGTAAGTGCTAAAGCGCTCAGTCAGCACAAGGTGTTGGGAGCTGGGTCTGGGCCAGAACTTGGCTGAGGGTTAGCCCTTTCTGCACCTTGGTTTCCCAACCTGTAAGATAATCAAGTTCCTAAAACTCCAGAAAGGAGGCCACACAGACAAGCTACTAGTGGAGGTATATGTGTGGCCCCTGTGTCATTGGTTTCTCACCAAAGAAGTAAATGATGTAAGGTATAAAACCGAGCATACAGTTAGTCTGGACCTTTTTTTTCTTTTTCTTTTTTCTGTCATGTCATGAAGACTGACTAGAGTACAGACATTTGTATTCTGTGTAATACAGCGGACCTTGTACAGAACTAATAATTTTTAAAAATTTTTTTAAAGTACAACATACTCAAAATGTTTAAATTTCTTAATAAATTTTTAAAAAATAAAGTTTCTATTATCAAAGAGCAAAAAAAAAACCTAACCAATTTCAGTAACTACAAGTCTCAAAAGGGCACAAGACACATTTTTCGGAGGAGGCACCAATGGGGAAAACGACAGACAACACAGTGCTGTAGAATATTAGAGTATATGTTGAGCCTGGTTTTAATACATTCTGTGCCATCTAGTTGGTTAGTGATTGTATCATGTTCATATTTCTGAACTTTTATCACAGGACAAATGGGAGGAATTAGATAACATCCAACATCTGTGTCAGCTCTTGTGCTATAGGAATCAAATCTCCAACTCCCTCTCTTACCTCCCCCGGTGGCTCCAGAAAAATCACCTCCTCTGCTATTGTCAGTACCCATTGACTTAACAGCACCATTCAAAAGGGTCAGTAACAAATCAGACCTTCCTACCATACCTTTTTCTATTTTCTGAGGAGGGACTGTTTCTTATTTCAAACACATGGACTTAAGCTTTTTGGCTGTGGCTTACTGCAAACCTTGAAATTTTAACATAGGGAAGAGAAAGGTAACTCAGCTACATATATCCCCAGCGGTGGTTTATTTGGTAGAGAATTTTAGGTTCGGGCTATCTTGAAATGAGATCTTATATCAAGATTAAGGGTTCTGTGTGTGCTTAGAGATGTTTTGTTACTCTTATGAAATCTCCCTTGCCCTTTTGTATATTTGAACCAAACCCCTAACTGGCTGGCTGACTAGAGCAAGTCAAGAAGATGATGAAATGTCCCTGAACATTGACCTGGCCTCAGAGTGAATACCTGTTATCAGGAAAGCCTAGGATTCTGCAATTACTTTTTACTGGTAGGACAAAAGAGACTGACTGCAATCACAGAAAATTATTTTACCTTCCATATACATGCTGTTGATTTGATCAGCACGGTCTAAGGCAATGACATTTTCCATTTGTCAGTGTTTAAAACCTTTAACTATTAGTATATAGAACACTGTGTTCTTCCTCTGTTCAGTCCCAGGGCCACTGAGGGTCATGAGCACACACAGCTCCTGTCTTACTAATGCCTGTCTCATGTGCTCTTCTCACTGCCAGGGGTAGATTTTGGTCAGTGGCCAAGTGAACTCAAATTAGAGAAAGCGAAGATGCAGGATTTCAACTTTTATCTTAATACATTATTAGTTATCTTCTGCTGAGCAGTAAATTGTTACAAACAACACATATAATGTGGGTTAGGAGTCTGGCACAAGGCTGACAACAGGGTGACAACAGCTCTGTGTTCTTATCTGGAAGTTCAAGTAGGGAAGGGTTCACTTCTAGACTCTCTCAGGTTGTAGACAGAATTGACTTCCTTGTGTCTGTAGAATTCCTAGCAATTTGCTTCTTCAAAGCTAGCAATGGAGAGAAATTTTACGCTTCATGAAGTCTCTTGCTCAGGGAAGGCCTTAGGCCTCTTGAAGGGCTCATCTGATTAGGCCAGGCCTGTGCAGCCAGATCTGCTTTGATTAACTCAGTCCACTGATTAAAGGCCTTAATCACATCTGTAAACTTTCACTTTTTCCATATACATCTAGTTAGAAGCAAGTCGCAGGCCTTGACCACACTCAAGAGGAGGGAATGCAGAAACACAAGGAGACAGGAATTATAGGGCTCCCGCGGGGTGTGTCCGCAACACCTTAGTAACTGGATTCCATCCCACTACCGCCAGTACCTTGGATTAACTTCAATAGAACTACATATTTTTATAAAGAAACAACTTAAGGTACTCTAGTGTGAACATTGTGCTCTTCTATAAATCATAAATTTCAGTCTTGACTGTCTGGCAAGGTCATGTCCAGTCTGGACATGATCGGCACACAAGCGTAGAAACGGGTGGATGAGATCAGCTAGAGTAAAAGAGTAGACTGGAAAGAAGAAAATTGTGAACAGCAGATTCTCAGCATCTATGTGGCTAGGGGAAGACGGGG
>NW_011888783.1:35655223-35680700 GCF_000151845.1 Pteropus vampyrus | reverse complement strand
TGTTCACCACTTTTTAAACGTTCATTCATCACCAATGTTAGAGGCTTTCAGGCTCTCTCGACCTTGGGTGTCAGTACACCCTTTCCAATTGTACATTTATCACTGGTATTTGACTGCGAGAACAAAATTACTGTCCTGAAGAAGCTGTTCTAGGGGAATTTTACTTGCTTAACATCTACGCCGTATGTTGGGGCTTCTCTTTCCAAGGACCACCTTGCCATTCGGTACTCTTCCCTGCATGGATTTGAATGCTATCTTTATTCTGGCGCCTTCAAAATTTGTATTGTTAGCCCAGAACTGCTCCAAATTCCATTCTTCTATACCCAATGCTTTGTTGACACCATCATTTGCACATGGTAAGTATGAGAAAGTCTCACAGACATGCTCATACTTACCATGTGCAAACGGTCTTTTGACTGCATGCCCCCAAATCTGTCACCACCACCTCTTCACCCCACTACCACTCGCCCCAGTCTTTACCATCTTAGATATGGAGTCATACCGGTTCCTCCCTTTCCTCACCCCTACCCCCACTTATTACAATCCAACAAAAAGTCTTCTGACATGAGCTCCAAAATGTATATTGGGTCCACTCACTTTTCTCCTTGTTCGGACCACTGCCATTTCTTGCGTGGCGGCAGCCTTGTGACACTCTCCTCACTTTTGTTCTTGCTCATTTCCAGGCAATTCCTGTGGTAGCAAATATGATCCTTGAAAAATCAGATTATTTCAAATGTCTCTTAACACCCCTCCCACTGCTACCGTTACTCTTAAAAATCCAGTTTCCTACCATGACTCTAAGATCCGTGTCTTGCTCTGCCTTCCTCTTCAAATCCATCCTGTATTACTTCCTCGCGTCACCACACTCAAGCCCCAGTGGGGGATCTGGGTCCTGACTTCAACAAATAATTTCCTGCTGCAATGTCTTTGTAGATGGACATCCCTTCTGCCTAAAATACTCCCCTTTTAGCCTATTAACTACTCATCTTTTAGACCTTGAGGGTCCCCTCTTCAGAGAGGTGCTCTTTGGCCTTCCTCCTGTTATTCTCTGTCCCAGTCCCTTATCTGTGAGTATTACAAAGGTGATAATTTTAATTACTTGTTTACTAGTCCCTTCATCTGCCACATGAGCCTCATGATGGCAGAGACTTGCTCTCTATTGTATCTCCTGCACAGAGTCTGGCACATGATAGTAGCTGAAATATTTGTTGAATAAAAAAGTAAATGAATAATAATTAGTGCTATCAAACAGAGTCAAGGGATTTCCTGTTTATTTTTTATTTTTATTGTTATTTTAAACTAAAACATGGTGATCACTAAACATAATTTTGTTTCTTTCTCTTGGATTTATTAACCAAACGGATGATATCGAAAATAGTTCAGTTATGCTTAAAATGATTGACCTATAGCTTCAGAAACTCATTTTCCTGGAGAAGCTTTCCTAGGAGGTCGCTGTCATCTTCTTTGATCTATAGTCTAGCAGATGGTTGTGGGTGGATAGTGGCAGAAAATAGGCTTCGTTTTAAGATTCCTGAAAGCTATTTTTTTCTGCTTATAGTTTTACAGAATTAGCAGTCATGCTCAAATATAAGAAAATCTGGGAGCAGATTGGCTAGCTGCTGGTTTTGTCATTGTGTTTATGAGCTAGAAATATTTCTTCATCAATGATTGCTGTAAGACTCATATCTGGGGTTTGTGACTAAATCAATAGTTTTCTTGTGCATTATGCTTTCTGGGTGTATTTTTGTCAAAAAATCAGATTTCAACACACTTATCAGGAATGTAGTGAATTAGCAAAGCTTTCCACTTAAACTATTTTGGAGGGAAGATGTTTGTTCCCACCAAAGCCACATTAGATGTTTGCCAAAAAATGCAAATAACATTTGTACCCACCTGTTAATATTTGACACCGGTTCTCTTGCAGATGTGGCTTGACTTGGGGTTGATTTTTCATCTGTAAACGATTCTGTCCTGTTTGCTTTAGAAAATGCCTTTCTCCCCAACCTCTATCACTGCAGGTGAAATTTGTTTTTTGGTGTTTATGAATGAGGAACAACCCTTTTCTCAAAGGCCTTGTCTTTTTCCATTTTGTCTTGGGAATCGATTGCATAGACTTTTTATAACTAAAAAGGAACCCTACTGATGATCTCATCCAACGCTCTCATTTTACATATGAAGAAACTAGGACCCAGAGAGGTTAAGAAGCTTGTCCAAAGTCACAGAGCTAGATGGTGCCCGACCTGGGACTAACTCCAGAAGGTTGCCAATTCCTGTGGGAGTTTCAGACGTTCATGACACAGGTCTAACAAATGCTTAAGTGGATTTTAGCTCTAAGTTACAAGTTCTAAGTATGAAAGTGTCAGATGACCTTATTACTAATGAACATTTAGGTGGTGGTTTGTTAAACACATTGTATAGGTTAGGGGCCCTTAAAAACTATATGTCTTGAAATTAATATTTTAAATGTCCATTTACATGTAGAGTAATTTTTAAGATTATTACATGTAAGTAGAGATTTGTTAAACAATTTTTTTAATTGCAAGCCAACTTTTCAGAAATTTTTAATATATTCAGTAATTCAGCCTAATTTCATTGGGTAAAAGATACTTATTTGCAAGTATTTAAACTACATACCTCTTTGAAACTAGTAATTTCACTGGAAAGTGGTAAATTACTGGGGTAGTAAGCTCCTGCTAATTACACTCAAGAAATCTGTAGAGATTTCATGGAAATCTGGATAAGATTGCTTCTTTTGATTTTATTTACTAATTTTTCAGAAAATCTGAATTTATTATTTTATGCAGCAATTATTGACCATTCACTTTGTTTAAGACACCGCTGGGCACTGTTGGGGATATAAAATTTTAATTCTTGTTCCTCTGGGAAAAAAGACATACAAGTGTACCAATGGGGAGGATGGGAAAAGAAAAGGCAACAAGGGTCTTGGTTCCACTCCTGCGTCTGCCAAATGTGATGTTTGAATCCCCTAAACGTGGTTCCCAAACTCCAGGGCTTCACATTACTCTGAAAATAAAAATCCAACTCCCTATTCTGGCCTATACAGCCCTTCTTGACCTGCTCCCTGCCCACCTCATAGATCGGATTCATCTGTATCCTCTCTTGCGGTCACATTGGCCTTCTTGATTTACCTGGTACCCATCAAGCTGTTCCTACCACAGAGTCTTTGTGGTCTGGTCCCTCTGGAGTATTTTCTTTACATCTTCACATGACTATACCTCCTTCTTACACAGTTTCCAGCTGAAATACCTCCTCAGAGGCCTTCCTCAGCCACCTTCTCTAAATTCTGCAGTTAAATTATCATTTCACCCTGTTTTACTTTCCTCACAGCACATATTACTACCTGAAATTATCAGTGTACTTGTTCATTTATTTGCTTGTTGCTTGTTTCTCCTCCTAAACAGCCGGTCTCATTAGAGCTGGAACAATGCCTGCCTTATTCCTGGCTCTGTCCTCATGACCTTCTACAGTAACATGGAATGTAAATAGGGGCTCAGTAAATAGTTACTGAATAAATAAGTGAATGAATGGTGCTAGGCTTATTACATCAGGGTTTCCTGGGGATCTTAAAAGAAAAAACAGACTTCTGAGCTATTCCTCCAGAGATTCTGATTTATTTTACAGTGAGCCCTAGAAATCTGCTTTTAAATCTTGCCCCTGCATCCAGCCACTGCCCCTCCAAAATCTTAACATATACCCAGGTTTAGGAAACAATGTACTAATACCAAGTGACTCCTTACGATCTTCCACCTCCCAAAGAACCCTACCTCTGCTCTGCTTTTTTAGAAAAATCTTCCTGAAGCTGAACTAGAGTTTTTATAGTCTTCATCTATTTCCCACCCATTGGTCCAAGCTCTACTCTTTAAGGCCATACAGAATATGTCTTCATTCATTCATTCATTCAATAAAAATTCATCAAAGACCTATCTTATACCAGACAGTGTTTTTAGGTCCAGAGATTGAGCAATGCACTAAGTCTCTCACAGCTGTCCCCATCCACCTCTACAGATAGCCGTATTTCCATATTTATTAGTTTCTGGTTTGTCAGTGCAAATACAAATAAAAAAAAAAATCCACTCATTCTTATTTTTCTGCTTTCTTATACAAAATGGAGCAAATTACATATACTATTGTGTATCTTTTTTCATTTAAATGTATATCCAAGAAATTTTCATTAGTGCAATGAGAATGTTTTATTTTTTTATAGGTGCATAGGATTCTATTTTGGGGATATACCCAAAATAATGTTGGACATAATCAAAATAATGTTGATTATGTCCACATTGCTGAACATTTGGGTTATTTCCTGTCTTTTGTTCCTGTAAACAGTGCTGTAATGTAGATGATGGCAAACTTATTCTGCAAAAGGCCAGATAGCAAGTATGTATTTTAGGTTTTTTGAGCCAGCAGGAAAAATTAAGGTTATTATGTCAACCCTTATTTAACGCAAGAGAAAACAAATTTCTACAAATTTTTTATTGATGAAATTCGAAACCGTATGGGTGCAGGAGCATATGAGATCTTGCTCCCTGACATTTGTCATCAGTTTGGCTTAAATAAACTCTTATAAAAATTCTCAAAAAAAACCAAACAAACTATGAATGCTGAAAGGTAAATTTTATGTAATTTTCATGTGTCATAAAACATTATTTTTATTTGGATTTTTTTCCAACCACTTAAAAATATAAATATCGTTCTGAGGGTTACAGGCCATATAAAAATAGGTAGCAGGCCAGATTTGGCCAGTGGTCCAAGTTCATCAACACCAGTTTGATGAACAAGTGGTACATACGTCACTTCATATGTGTGCAGGTACATCTGTGAAATAGGATCCCGAAACAGGATTAATGAGCTAGAAGATATTTGTAGTTTGAACAGGTATTAACAGATGGAGGTTGTGAGATTTTGTACTTTCACCAGTAATATTTGTGCATCCATTTTCACCTAGTCTCACTGATAGAGTGTATTTTTGAACTTTGAGATTTTTGTCATTCTGAGAGGTGAAAGTGGTATTTCAGTATAGATTTAATTTAGAATTCTCTTATAATGAAAGAGATTGAGTATTTTTTTATATATGTAAGGGCTACTTTTACATCTCCTCACCAAATTTTCTATTGGATTATTGGTCCTTTTCTCAATTTCTAGGAACACTTTATAAAACAGAAATATGAGCACTTTATAATAGGAGTTGAAGTACATGTCTTATAACTTTGCTTAATATATTTTTATTGCACAAGTTTTTTTTTAATTTATGTAGTCAAATATATCAATTTTTAATGCTTTGGTTATTGAGTCATGGTTTGAAAGGCTTTTCCCACTCAAAAGTAATAAAGAATTTCTCCCTTGTTATCTTCTCAGACTTGTATCATTTCATTTTTTATATTTAAATATTGATCTATTTGCAGTTTTTCCTGGCAACTGATTTGAAGTATGGTTCAACTTTATCCAAAGTTATATTAAACTTTTGTTAGTAAGTCTATTTTTTCTTTAGTGATGATGTCCTGCTTTTATCATATTCTAAATTCTTATATATATTTGGATCTGTTTCTTTTTTTTTCTGTTCTATTGATGTTATCTAAGTGCTAATATATAATTTTTATAACATTTGGGCTTTATAGTATTTTAAATATTAGAGAAAGATAGTCTCCCATTATTACTCTTCTTTTTTTTTAAATTATCCTGCCTATTTTTTCTATTTTATTTTTCAGTATCAACTTTAAATCATCTTATTTAGAATACCTTTCTTTGTCATGTTTAGTAATTTTTCGGAATCTATCCCACTTGATATTAAGGCAGGGGTCTTTCTTTATGTTTGAATTTTACAGATACAGTTTTGTTTTGTTTTGTTTTGTTTTGTTTTGTTTTGAGATGGCATTCACATAACATAAAATTAACCATTTTAATGTCAACGGTTCAGTGATATTTAGTACACAATTTACAGTATTGTGCAACTACCACCTCTATCTAGTTCCAAAACATTTTAACACCCCCAAAAGAAAACCCATAACTATTAAGCAGTTATTCACCATTTCCTTCTCTAACAAGCAACCATTAGTTTCCTGTCTCCATGGGTTTACCTGTTTTGGATATTTTATATAAATGGAACCACTAATGACCTTTCGTATCTGGCTTCTTTCACTTAGCATACATTTTTAAGGTTTATCTATATTGTAGTATATATAACAGTACTTCATTTCTTTTCATGGCTACATAATATTGCATTATATGTATCTACCACAATTTCTCCATTTATTTGCTGATGCATTTGTTTTGGGTTTTTCCTACCTTCAAGCTATTATGAACAATGCTCCTATGAACATGTGTGTACATGTATTTGTTTAAGCATCTATTTCCATTGCTTTTGAATGTATAACTAGGAGTGAAATTGCTGGGTCATATAATTCTATGTTTAACTTTTCGAGGAAGCACCAAACTGTTTTTCACCAGTAATGTATAAGAGCTCCAATTTCTCCACATTATCACTAACACCTATTATTATTTTTTTAAATTATGTCCATCCTAGTGTTTATGAAGTGGTATCTCATTGTTTTGATTTGTACTTCCCTAATGACTAATGAAACTGATCATCCTTTCAAGTGCTTGTTGGCCATTTACATATCTAAAATGTCTATTTCAGTCCTTTGTTCACCTTTTAATTGGGTTGTTTGCCTTTTTATTTTAAATTTTAAAAGTTATTTATATATTCTGGATATTAGACCCTTATAATTTTCTAATTTTAGTTATCATGTCTTCTTTTTTCGTTAGCTTAGCTAAAGGATTGTCAATTTGTTGATCTTTTCAAAGAATCAACTTTTAGTTTTATTGATTCTCTCTATCATTTTTCTAGTCTGCATTTCACTTATCGACACTCAAAATCTTTATTTCCTTCCCTTGCTAGTTTTCATAGTTTGATCTTTTTTCTGGTTCCTTAAAATGTGAAGTTAGGCTATTGATTTGAGATCTTTATTCTTTTTTAATGTAGTCATTTATTGATATAAATTTCCCTCTGAGTACTGCTTTTGCTACATTCATACATCGTGGTGTATTGTATTTTTGTGCTCATTAATCTCAAAGTATTTTCTCAGTTCCCTTGTGATTTATTTTTGAACCATCAATTGTTCAAAAGTATGTTGTTCCATTTCCACATATTTGTATTGATTTCTGGTTTCATCTGATTGTGTTCAGAGAAGGCACTTTGTATAATTTCAATGATTTTGAATATATTGAAACTTGTTTTGTCTTTTAACAAATGGTCTATCCTGCTGAATGTTCCATGTGCACTTAAGAAAAATGGGTATTTCTGCTGTTGTTGGATGAAGTATTCTATAAATATCTATTAAGTCAGGTTGGTTTATAGTGTGTTACACTTATCTTAGCCAAAAGGCCGAGAAGCGATTGGTTTATAATGTGTTAAAGTGCTCTATTTCCTTCTTGATTTTCTTTCTAGGTATTCTATCCATTATTGAAAGTAGGGTATTGAAATCTCTAACTATTATTGCAAAACCTTCTGTTTCTCCTATCAATTCTGTCAATGTTTGCTTTGTATATTTTGGGGCTCTCTTGTTTGGTGCATATATGTTTATAATTTTAAATTTTTTTAATGAGTTGACTCTTTTTGGTATATGATATTCTTCTTTGTTTCTTGTAACAGTTTTTGACTTAAAATCTATTTTTTTATATTATCTGATATTTTTCTGATATTTCTGATATAGCCGAGCCAGCATTCTTTTGGTTACCATTCAGTGAAAATTATTTTTTCCTTTCACATCACCAAATTTGTGTCTTTGGATCTAATGCAAATCTCTTACAGATAGTATATAGTTGGAGTATTTGTTTTTAATCCATTCTGTCAATCTCTGCCCTTTGATTAGAGAGCTTATTCCATTTGCATTTAAAGTAATTAGTGATAAGGAAAACTTAACTTCTGCCATTTTTCTATTTGTTTTCCGTATGTCATATCATCTTTCCCTTTATTTTTTTTCCATTATTGCCTTCTTTTGTATTTAATTGATTTTTTTATATTGTACCATTTTAATTCCCTCTTCATTTATTTTTGTGTGTATATTTTTAGAGGAGGGCTTCTCAGATGAGGCTACCTTCTCTTTACTTTCCATTTACAACACTTGCACTTTAATTCATTACACAGTGGACCACATCTCTACTGAGCTGCTTTAGGGCAAGGAGAGACCTCGGTGCCTCATACATTGATGCTTGGCACAGATTAGGCACAAAAAATAACTTGTTGGACTAAATGAATTAAATTGCTTCTACCAATGGGAAAAAGGTTGTTCCTTTTTCAAGGTAGTCCTTTTCTAGACTATCTAGAGATTCTCTTTCCCATCTTAAGAAAGCCTTTTACTAATGGGTCCCACTCCCAGCTCACTAGAAGATGTGGCCCAGGATTTCAGATGACATTTGCATGGGTGACGCTGGTGCTCCTCAACCCCTTGTCAAAAGTGTGTGGGTGCACAAGGCTGCCAGCTATAGTACCTTGTCCTCTGGAGCTCTGCCAGTCACTTTTTCACACATGGCCCCCACTCCTGTCCTGCTCAGACCATCGGGGTTCCCATTAATTAGCCTGGTAGCTGTTTTGCCTCTGTCCTTGGCTTAGGAACTCTTGGCCCCTTATACCCCTACCCTCTGTCACCCCTTCCCCCACCCCCACTCCCCAATTATCTGAGAAACGTTTTTGCAGCTGTCACAGGGCCAGGACTCCTGGATCCAGTGCCAAGAAACCTCTTGTACTAATTTATAACCAGAGTGCCCAAAAGTCTAACCTTGAGGATGTCAGTGAGTCATGCACACTTCCCAGGCTGGCAGCCAGACATGAACACCCAGGGTAGAGAGCTGCTTGGTAGTGGATGCTCAGCACAGTGTGCACTAGGCTGTTCCAAATTCTCAGTCTGGTCCCTTCACTTGCCCTTGTTTTCTGTTCCCTGTCTCTGCCAGACCCAGCCATCCAGGGAGCGGTCAGTCTGGGGCAGAGAAGAGGAGCTGGGAGACTTGAGTAAGCTTTGGCAGCCCTCTTGGACTGTGGCGGCCAGGAAATGCAAATTGCTCCTGGGCCTCATGACCAATGCTGAGCTGCAGGAACTAAGGTAGATTTCTCTCTCTCAAGAAATTGCTTCAGCGTAAATTTTTTTAGTCACGTCAACATCTCCTGCCTACCGCATCACTTTCTTCTAAATCCTGATGAGTATATGCCAACCCCAACAAGAAGAAAGCATGCACTGTTTGCTTTGTTAGCACTTACTCTTAAGGAAAACCACTATTTTATTGTTGTTTTAGGGTTTTACCTCCAATCATTGATGTATATAGGCCAGCACTGTCCAATAAAAATATAATGCGAGCCACACTTGTAATTTAAAATATCCTAGTAGCCATATTAAAAAATATAAAGAGATGCAGGTAGAATTAATTTTAATAGTATATTTTATTTAACTCAATATATCCAAAATATTTTAATTTCAACAAGTAATAAATATAAAAATAATTAGTGGGATATTTTACACTCTTACTAAGTCTATTTAATAGAAGACTATTTTACACTGCTTCAGTTATTAATATTTGATAAATTAATTAAAATTAAATAAAAATATAAAATTCAGTTCCTTAGTGACACTGGCCGCAATTCGAGTGTTCAATTGCCATGTGTAGCTAGGGGCTACTGTGTCTGACAGCACAGGTAAAGAGGCCTGGGAACAAAACGATAGGCTCGATTAAATAGGCAAGCTTTTAGGATCTTACTTTATTATTCCTGTGTATTAGCCATGTCTTTTATTTTCTGTATACTGATGCTTTGACCCTGGAGGGACTACCCCGACCCAATTCCTGAAGATAGCAAACAATTTGACTGTAAGTGTGCCTTTCATATATAAACCAACGAGTTCAGAACCTACTCCCCACCCACCTCTTCTGTGGGACTCCAAACTCTGGGCCACTGTGGCCCTGGCTTAGTCATACCAGGGCTGGGTACCAGCCAACTAGGGACAGCTCTGTGCCCCAGGGCCTGCTGAAATAATTCATACCTGTCAGTCCTAAGTTTGCTCATCCTGCCTCAAATGTTCCTTCTCGTAGAAACTACAATAAAGACTTTTGTCCCCATTTTCTCCTCACTCCCCCTGCCTCCTGTGCTCCAGTGCTTCTAGATGTGGCCCTGCCTGGCGTGGCATGTCTCCTGTTCCAAGGGAACTGTGAGTATAATAAACTTCTTCCTTCATGACACTCACTTCCATGTCTGCTTATCTTACTATGCTTAATTAAAAGAAATCCCAGCTACTCTTCCCAAGTATTCTTAAACCTCCCTGTTCTGGGGCTCATCTTCCCTTTCATCCACTTCTTCTCCTTCCCCAACCCTGACATCCTCTTTTTTATCTCTTCTTTGTTCTGAGCATGAAACTCCTGTATGGTTAAGCTCTCGTTTCCTAAGCAGGCCCGCCATATCCAGTTATTCCTGTTGTGGACAGCAACCAGTAGGGCAGATATCCAGCCTGCCCCGGATAGGCTAGAGGAGGCCCCTTTATCGATGAGCTGGTGAGACTGTTCCTGAGAGCCTGCCTCCCACCGTCCCACCTTCCTAATTCCAACCCATCCTGGAACCCTTCCAGATATGCTTGCAGACCTTATACCCCCCAAACAGGGTGGAATCCTACTCATGTAGCTGCTTTGTTATTGCGCTGGAATGTAACCTCTTGCCACAGGGAAAATCTACCGAAGCCACAGTGTAAAGGCAGAAAAACTACTCCTCTGCCTTCCCAGCTGCTTTGCTGCTTCTGGGCAGAGTTCTGACCTTCATTCATCCAACCCCACTCCCACCCCATTTTTACCAGAGAGAAAATAACTGAAAACAGCTTGAAACAGGGCCGTCCTCACCTGCCTCCTGCTGTAATTTAGGAGAGCTCAAGTTTCCCAAGAATAATTCTCAAGAGTTTAGGCTAAATCAATGGTTGTCTAACTTTAAGGTGCATCAGAACCACTGGAGGGCTCATCAAAACACAGCTCGCTGGGTCCCATGCCCAGAGTTTCTGACTCAGTAGGTCTGAGACAGGACCCCTGAATGCCAGTGCTTTGGCCTTGTTACCACACTTTGAAAACCGCTGCTCTAGATGTAGTGCTTCAGGCTCTAGGTGTAGTAAAGCCTGAGGTAGCCCTGAGGTGGCCATGCCTCTAGTTTCTGCTCCTGAAACTCAGGCGTCCTTGTTTTGCAAAAGATGGCACCTGAGCTTTCTGGAGAAAGATTTTGTCCTGATGTGGGTCATTCTATTTCCCCTCAGCAAGTCTTATAGATTCTCTCTGTGAAACTTGTCGACCAGGAACACATATCCAATATTGTTTTGTGCACTCTGTATGTTTTTGACCCTCAAGTTATGATGATAATTTTTAAAACTCCACAGAAGAATTACATTAAATTCCTCCTCTCTGTTACCCTCAACTGAGTGACACTGAAGTTCTGATTCCAGAACAAATAAAGATTTTCTGGGCCCATTGCTGTGAGCTGTAAATATCACAAGGAGGAAAAAATCAAGAAGCACCTTATTTTAGAAAAGCCTATTTCTCCCTGGCTCTCTCTCCTTTCCCACTTGATAAAGATATTGGCTTTTCAGGAACCCCAGCTCAGTTTCTGAAAGCCACAGCCACATCAGTGGAATAATGAAAAGAAAAGCAGGGCCCCTCCTCCACTAGGTACCAGCTTTCCTTGGAGAGCTGGGAAGCTTCGTTAAATGACAGCAAGTTGAAAATTGTCAGCTGAGAGAGGTGATTTGCATGCAACATTGAAACCCCTACGTAATCATCATTTCCGAGTTGTGACTGCCTGTCTGCAAGGACACCTTGGATGGTTCCCCAGATTGCTGCAGCCTTCCAAATTGGACCTGGTTTTGTGCACTGACGTCTAGATATGCTGCCTCCTGGGGAGGAGGAAATAGAGGAGAGAGCAGATTTTAAAGAGCTTCTTAAATTAAAACCCAAATCATCTCCAGTCTGCACAGTGAAAATTGCCTCAGCCAGGCATGCATTCTCTTTGCACAGCCTATAAATGAAGCTGAGAGATGGCCCCTGGGATGGACGGCCTGTCAATTAACTCTTTCTGTACTGGCAGGCAGGGCAATCTTCAGAAGCCAAACCCTGAGTAACAGCAGGAAGCGCAGAGCCCATTTTGAGTCAGAGGTTCTGAATAGTAGAATCACTTGGGGAGCTTTTAAAAAACACCCATGCCTGAGCTCCTCCCTAGACCAAATAAAAACCCCTGAGGCTGGGACTTGAGCATCAGCAATTTTTACTCCATGTCCGCCCAGTAACTCAAGAGTGCAGCCAGTGTCGAACACCATTATTTTACTTTAAGGCCTCCTTGCCACTACTTACTGGCTTGGTGATACTGGACGACTGTTCAACCTGTTTCCCCAGTGATTCAACTTGGGGGATGTTATTTGCCTCCCAGAACTGTGGTGAGTAGCAGAAGAGGTCAATAGGCATAGAGAGCTCAGCACAGCAAAGGGCCCACAGTAAGTGCTCAATAAACAGCATCCTCTATTTTGATCTTAGGTTAGCAATTGGTGAAGAAGATCCCAAAGTGTAGAAATAAGTGAGCAATAAATTTAAAATCTAAGGAAATGAAATGACAAGCCATGGATTAGGAGAAAATATCATAACATATATATATATATATATATATCCATCAAAGGACTTATACCAAGAACATTGAAAGAATCCCTACTAATCAGTGATAAAAGATAAACAATCCAATAACAAAGGATCCAAAGACTTGAACAGACACCTCTCAAAAGCAGATGTAAGATTAACCTATAAGTGCATGAAAATGTGTTCAATGTTAATCTTTAGGGAAATGCAGGTAAAAATTGCAATGAGAGATCACATCCATTGCCATAGCTAGAATTCAAAAGATTTATAACACTAAGTGTCAGTGAGGATGTGGAGCAATTGGAACATTGTGAGTAGGCATGTGAGATGGTACGATCACTTTGTAAATCTGTTTGGTAGTTTTCCTAAAGTAAAGCACATACTTACAGTGCAACACTAATTTCAAACCAGGAGGAATGAAAACATATGTCTACAGAAAGACATGTACGTGTATGTTTATAGTTGCTTCATTTATAGACAAACACTGGAAACAACCCAAATATCCACCAGTTGGTGGAAGGATTAACAAATTGCAATGTGCTAATCAACCTTAAAAATGAGTGAACTACTGATACAGCAACATAGATAAATCTCAAAATTATTATATTGGTGAGAAAGAATCTAGACACTGAAGAGTTTGTTCTGTTTGATTCCATTCATATAAAGTCCAAACCAAACGAATCTAATCTACTGTGATAGAAAAGAAATCAGTGGTTCTGTTTGAGTGAGTGGGTGAGATTGCCTAGAAAGATGCATGAGAAACTTTCTTGAAGATGGAAATGTTCTATTTCTTGTTGGAATGATAGATACATAGGATGTGCGTGTGTCAAAACCCATCAACTTATACAATTAAACTTGCGCGTTTTATTTTATGTAAATTACACATCAATAAGAAAGAGTTTGGAAAAAATAAGTAATAAAATCTCACTCCAGAGACTCTACATGTTTGGGTGCAAAGAATGGATACTGGAAGGTAGATGAAGGCGTGGCTGCCAAATTCACCACCAGCTGTTCTTGCTTGAATCAGAGGAGGTGTCTGTGCTTAAAAGCAGATGTAAAGCATATTTACTTGTAATATTAATCAAGAATATGTGCCCTCCACAGAGGACTATGATCTGCTCTCATGTAGTCTTCTTGCCAAGTTGAGAAGCTTTCCATTCTCCAAGGTTTGTGCAAATAAAATCATTTGACAGACCAAAACTATTTCATGTGGATTTTCAACTTGTATATTTACCAGAGACTAACCATTAAAATACGATATTGTGATCTGTCGTCTCAACTCAACCAGTACTCGGGAGCAAACTTGAAGTGGTTCAAACTGGCCAAAGATTGGACAATTTTAGCATTGCTGAAGATGATGACTACAGTGAAGCACATCAAATATGTGTAAACATACGAGTGTATAACAATATTAAACCAGCAACGACAACAAAAGTAAATCTGATTGGTCACCATTGGAGGATGCTGGAAAACCAAGCCATTATTTTGAAAAGTGTGAATAAAAGGAAAGAATTAAGCATTTATCTTGCCTTCTCTTTCCTCACTGTACCATCAGGTAAAGCAATAGACAAGGAGAAGTTTAATTTTATAGAAGTATCCCAGCTAATAAATGAAGAATAGTGGATTTCGAATATCACAATTTTGGATCTAGGAGCACCGTTAGCTATTAACATGACAAAAAGAAAGACAACCAGACATTATATACCCCCTGATGGAAGCACACACCACCACCTAGCAGATATTCTTGCCTAAAACATCTAGCCTGAATCTGATCAAGCCTATAGATCTAACTGCCCATATAGAAAACGGAGAAACTTGTTAAACAACACCCATGCGAAGCATTCAGCAAAATCCCGACTTGGGAAACTATAGGACAAGCAATCTATTTTTTTTTTCCCAACACATTAATTGTAAGAAAAAAAAAAAAGATGGAAGGGAAACCTATAGATAAATAGAGTTTGTAACCACACATCAAGCAACTGCAGTATTTAAAATGAGGACTTTATTTGGATTCCAATTCAAACGAGCTGTAGAAAAAAAAAAAATTAATGACATTGATGAGACAATTAGAATTCTGGATATTTATGAGATATTTGATAATATTATTAATCTATTTTTAGATGTGATACTGATATTGCAATTATACGTAAAAAGGAAGTCCTTATACATTTTTGAGTTAGGTATCAACAAATTTACAGATGAAATAATATATATGTGGGATATGCTTCAAAACAATACAAGGATGGGGATATAGATGAAATAAGATTGACCATGAGCTTATGTTTAAGCTGATGAAGTATACAGAGGAATTCATTATACCCTTTGGTCTATTCTTGTCTGTATTGGAAATTCTCCATAATAAACATTTTTAAAAGGAGGTATGGGACAAAGTTTTGATAACAGTATTACTTTTAGTATAGATGTTACAGATGCCGATTAATTCTCAACATTTATGGAAAAAATATGTTTAAATGTCTCTATTAAAATATAAATGGAACATCAGTTAAATAGGAATGAAATACATAATTTTCAAATAGTTAAGGGAGGGAAAAAGATACAGGATCCTTGAAAGTCCAGTAAAAAGCAGAAGAAAATAAAGAAACACCTTTCTCAGTGAGAAAGCTTTCTTATGCTTAGTTAATTCCAAGTGATTATTTGTGTAAAGAAGACCCTGTATGATTGTAACATGCATGAAAAATGGAAGCCCAGACTCTTAACTCCAAAGAGAGGAGCGGGATTTCAGTGGGCAAAAAGACAGACTTTCATCATTTTATTTACTTGATACTATTTGAATTTTTAATATAAATGTATTAGTTTAGGAAACTTTATTAAAATATCAAAAAGAGATGACAAGTTTCAGCCACACATAGAGACTGGTCGACCTTGAATTTCTAACTCAATTTCCTGGGCCAGGGCCCATGTACCACCATTTTACCTCCACCCCGGGGGATTCTGTGGAGGTACATCTCGGATCACACTTAGAGAAACCAAGACTTGGGGTTGAAGGGCTCGGCGACGCTGAGAAGATTGTTGAGTGAGAATGAGGGAGCAGCAAAGGTGGCTGGATGTCAGGCTATTATCGTAGGTGGAGAAAAGAAATTCTCCAGACCCTCCGTCCTCTGTGTCCCCTGCCACCTCTTGCCCTAGCCTGGAACTTTGTGGGTGTTCAACAGATATTTATTTCATACATGAATAACTGAGCGAGTGAATTAGTGAACAAGTAGGTGGGAATTGAAGCAATTGTTAAGAGATTATAAGTTCCAGAATAAAGACAAAGAGGGGACAGCTGGCATGAAGTAGAAATGAGGGTATTCAAGTAAAACAGGTCGACATGATGTAGAAATCACTGATAGAACGGGAACTGCCAACATGATGGTGCAAAGCTTTCATTTCACCATGTCTGAAATAAAGACAATCACAATATCCGCATTATCGGTTTTTGTGAGTCTAACATATGTTTCATACATGATCATTTATGTGCTTCTCAGCAATGTGTTTAGGGCCCATTAATTGTATCATTCATATTTCCATTCGCATTATTATTTTCATTATTATTAAATGCTGAATTGAATATCCGGGACCTCAGTAAACATGCAGGAGGTCTGTAGATGGTGGCGGTCGAGGCAAGAAGAGCTGATGTAGCTCGATGATAAGAGATTTTAAATAAAGCCTGTAGACAATGAGTGTCTGGATGCCTCAGTGCAAGATTGGCAGATTCCCAGCCCCAGAAACTCACCCTGGAAGAACAACCATTCGGAGCATCTGGGCAAAATCAGAGGCTGGTTAGGCTGTGGAGGTAGAGTCAGTACTTTGGGAAAACATAGGCATGATACTCTTCCTCCTGTTCTTTGTCACCTATATCTGATTCCCAGTAACACAGAGAATTAAAATTCTTCTGACTCTGGATCATTCTTCTAATGATTGAACTTATTAAGATTATGGAGATTTGCTGAAACCTGTTATTCAAAGCTTGAGTCTTATACTCTTAGTTGGCCAATTCAGTTTTCTTGAGGAAGATCCATGAAATGCTAAGGTTTGTTTGTTTGATTTTTCCTTCAAAGAAATATTCTGAGGTCAAAAGTACTTTAGTTTGAGACTTATGTTTACTTGTTTTGGCATCAAAATTTAGACTGTACTAATTTTTTTAAAGCTTTATTAAGGTATAATAGACAAGCAATAATCTGAACATGTTCAAAGTGTACAATTTGGCACATTTTGACATATGTATATACCAGTGAAACCATCACAATGGCTAGGCTGATTTTTTATTTAAAAAAAAAAATCAAAGTGTAGTAATCGCCCCTTTAAACATATGCACACATACTCACTCACCCACTCACACATAACACATGCATACTCCAATGTTTTTATATGGTAAGAGAAACTAACCTGGTCAGAATTCACCATTAGGGAAATAGTACATAGGACATGCAATACTCAAAGTTTAATGAGTTGTTTGTTTCATCATAATAACTTTTTTAAATTTTGCAATAGTTTTAGATTTACGGAAAAGTTGCAAAGACAGTACAGAGTTCCTGTGTCTCCTATTGTTAATATCTTATATTTGTATGGTATATTCATCACAATTAATGAACCAATATTTGATATATTATTATTAACTAAAGTCTATACTTTATTCAGATTTTCTTTGTTTTTACCTAATGTCCTTTTTCTGTTTGAGGATCCCATCTAGGATACTGCATGACACTTAGTCATTATATTTCCTTAGATTCCTCTTGACTGTGACAGTTTCTCAGATTTTCCTTCTTTGCATTGACCTTGACAGTTTTGAGGAGTATTGATCAAGTATTTTGTAAAATGTCCTTTAATTTGGGCTTGTTTGATGCTGTTTTCACGATTTGACTGGGATTGTGGGTTTTTGAGAGGCAGACCACAGAGGCGAAGTGCTATTCCTATCACAGCATACCAAGGGTATAAACTATCAAAGTGACTTATCACTGATGATGTTAAACGTGATCATCAGAGGTGTTTTATACCATATAAAATTATCCAGAATATATTTCCAGAAGAGATTCTTAAAAATGTTTACTAGTAGCATGTAGTGTCTTTTTTAAAAACAAGATAAAGTAAATAAATTATTTCATTGAAATCTGATGTAGCTACAAAGGCTTTGTGGCTTCACCAAGCCTAATAAAAACATACATGACTGTAAAAGGCTGATGGGGCAGGAACTGTGTCCCTTAAACTACCTGCACTGACCGAAGCTACTTCTTGCAAGTATGTGTTCTCTTCCTCCATTAGGTCACAAAATCCTCTGGGACAGGGACTGTGTCTTTGATTTGGTTTGTGCGCATTCAGCACCAACCCTAGACTGCTCAGCACTCCACACAGGAGGTGCCAATACATGCTTGCTAAATAGCTGAACGGGTACTTAACTAATGACCTGGCCTCACCTCCTCCAGGCCTTTCTCTCCTCCCTGTGTTTCAGAGACATCTCTGCTGGCAGAGGTGTTTCAGCAACAGGGCGGGGAAAGCTGGGACAGGGTGCCAGCTTTGGTTGGGTCATTCAGGGAGGGTCAAGGGTGTCGGCTTTGCATTGGATTGGGTGCTGGCAGAAGTGGGGCAATTCTATGATTGGGCATCTCAATAAATCTTATCTATACAGAGGGCAGACCAGAGTGAGGCGAAAGCTATAATTGTAAATAAGCAGCAGTTAATCACTTTGGTGTGGGGAGGAAGGGAGAGGTATAGAGAGAGATGTTTGGTATTTTGTGGGTTGCACAGTGACCTTGTTTTTGTCTCACTTTATCATAGTATCAGAGTGACAGTGTCTGACATTGGTGTTTTGTGAGATCATTTACGTTCTGACGTAGATGTTCTGTGAGATTTATTTCCTGACATCGGTGTTCCGTGAGGCTTAAAGAGGTGAATTAACGTATCCAAGGTCATACAGCTGAGTGATACAGCCAAGATCATCACTCAGGCAGTGTCTTTAATTCACCTCATATCTTTTAACCACTATGCTTCTCTGTTCACTGTTTTGGCTGTGTCTTGCTCATGACTTATGGATTCCATTCGATACTCTCATCTTGATGCACTTTCTTCTGGCCCTGTGCCCTAGCCATCATTTCTTACTTGACTAGGCCCTTCTGGTTCATTTGTCTCCCTTTCCCACTTCCCCCTGAGCATCCTCACAGCAAGCCCATGTCCTGAAGTGCTTCTTTCCACCTCCTCCTCCTCAGCCAGTTCTGTCTCCTAGCAAGTGAGCAATTTCTGATATTCCCACCCATGCTGTGAAGTTTGCCCAGATTGGAGGTGGCTTGTTGAGTCTGTGGTCAACAAAAGCTCGTAGGCTTCTTTAACCAAAGTCAGGTTGTATGTGAAGCTCCCAAAGTCTCACCTGTCAATGTCCCAGAGACTGATTAACATTGTGCCCTCACATGCCTGCAGACTTGTCTGTAGTGTCAGACCTCATTGGCCCCTCAGCTTCGGTCTAATGGTTTTATCCAACTGGCATTTATTCATCTTTCTATTTTAGGCCTCAAGTCCCTAGAGGACCATTTCTGCCATAAGAGTCATGGGAAAAGAGACTTGCTGACCAGCCCTGAGGTGGAGTCAAGTTTACTGGGTTGGGTTAAAAATGAGTGGGCAGAGGTGTAGCAGCATGGGCTGCAGTATCAGTTTGTACACATGGCCGTGCCATGTCAAGTTTTTCAAGGTATGTCTATTTTATTAGCTCCTTGAGCTGAATGACCATGTATTTGTTCTTTCCATTCTGTCCCCCATACTATGACGTCTAGTGAGATCCGAGTACACATGCATCTGGGGATACGTGGCAGCCTCCCGTGTCACAGCCACTGGCCATGTAGTTGAAAGGAATGGATTATACTGTCCACACCCAGCTGGTTGGTAAGGGGAACAACTGACAGCCTGAGCAATAAGGGATTGCTGTAGGAAAGTCCAGAAACTTACAGAATGATGTAGAAGCTCTCTGAGACCAAGGAACTAAGTCCAGAATCTGAGATCAAGAAGGAGGCAACAGAGAAATACCAAAGGTTCTGGCCAGCTGCTGGATTCAGAATCCAGAGCACTCTGGAGTCAGCCAACAAGAGCAGCATAAAGGAAGGAGGCTAGACACACAGGCTGAGGGCAAAGTCCCCCTCGCCATGCTCCTTCCTCTCCAGAGGCATGGATGGGCAGGCTGCACATACCTATAGCAGAGGTTGAGCTTGGGGGCATTCTTGACTCAAGCAGTGAGGAGGGTGGCCTGAGGCTCCGCAGACCTTTTGGTCTTCTTGGCTTCTTCATGTCCTTGGTCATCTTGGTCTGGCCTTCACTCCACAGAGACCTCACCAGGGTGGAAGCTCCTGAGTGGCTCACTGCCTGCCGGTCGTGCTGTTGTCTGAAGGCACACAGAGTTTGCAAGGAGGCAGCTGGTAGGTGCCAGCAATAGATAGAAACAGAGCCTGGGGGACAGGGGATGGAGAGGGCTAGACACTGGTGCCCAGCTGTGTCCAGAAAGAGTTTTTGCTGATCCGCTAGGGTTCAGCTGCCCAATGTCCATTAGAATTCAGAGCCAAAGTGCCTTGGCAGTTTTAGCAGTAATAATGGTATCAAAGAGGAAATGAGGTCAAAGCAAGAGAGTAAAGTGCTAGCACATTTACTAGCACTCCTTTTAAAGAATTTGGAAAAGTCCAAGAGTTTCCAAAGCAGTTTAATAGTTGGTAATAAATATTGAAAGGAGATGAACAGGGGAAAGAAGACCAGGTGGGTTGCCCCCAGGCAAATGTGCAGGCCTTGTCTTTAGTTCACTCCTTGTTGGGACCTCATTTCTTGTCAAATCTCCCATCTGCTATCATCAGTGACATCAACAAACATGGATTGAGTACCTACTATATGCATGACATATAGGCAGGCACTGAAGATGCAGAAAAAGAAGTGAAAATAGCTCTTCAAGGGGCTCACGGTTGGGGAGGAGAGACATCACTATAACTCTTACAAAGGAGCTTAGACCGAAGCTGGATGAGGTCCTGGGATGCTGCAGCTTCCCCTCCATTGCCTTGTATGGCCGATAAGACAGTGTTTTCCCATTAATTTCAGTGTTGTTTTTGATTGCCAGCTCCCATCTTGTGACTGCCTTTTCTGACCACAGCAGCATCTTGGCCAGGTCCTCAGGATGGTCCACGATGTTGTTAAAAGCATTGAATGAGGAACATTGGGCAACTTACTAGTCATCTCTGACCCTCAGTTTCCTCCTCTGTAAAGTGAGGCAGTTGGACTTTTGAGTGGACACTTATCAAAGGCTTTTTAAAGGCTAATAGAGCAGTGCTTCCCATACTCTCATGTGCATTTAACTCACCTGGGGATCTTATTAAAATGCAGGTTATGGCCCAGTAGGTCTGTGTGGCACCTAAGAGTCTGCATTATGACCAATCTCCCACTTGATGCTGATGCTGCTGGTCCATGGACTACACTTTGAAAGAAAGAAGTTGGCAAACCATGATATAATGGGAAGATCTAAGGCTTTCAGTGAAATAACCCTGGTTTTGAAGTCCACTGCTGCTACTGTGCAGTCCTGGACAGATTCCTTAACATTTCTGAGCCTCAGCTTCCTCATCTGTAAAATGAGGGCAATACTGCATTCTTTGTAGGGGGGTGGTTCGCCCTTCTGGTTTGGGCCACACTTCTTGAGCAAATCTCTCCCACCCACCATCCTGTGGTGGGATAATCAGATCATGTTTGTAAAATGGATAAGATAATGTTGGCACATAGAAAGTACCCTACAACTAACAGGCCTCTCTCCCAGACACCTCTCCTCACCCAGGCCACCACCATCAAAGAACACACACAAAAACTTTATTTATTTATATATCTGTTAATTTCTCAGGCCTCCCAAGGAAAATCACTGGATTTGGGTGCATGGATGTTGGCTTTGCATCTCTTTGGCTGCCAGAGAAGCAGTATATGCCCAGAGCTTCTTTGGATTAAACATCCCCACTGTGGCCATGGGTGGCCTTCTGGTGAGTAAAACAGAGCAGGTTGGCCTGGTGCTCGTGCAGGCGACCCTCACTGTCTGTGACCCCTGCACCTTTGGGAGGCCTGTCACATAACCTCACTTATACTCTGAGCTACCGTTGTCTAGTGCAACTCCTGCATGTCTTCAAGACTCGTAGTGATGCATCTGAGGCTAGTTCGTCAGTTTGGTTTAAATGTAGTCCAGCCCGATCAGTTTCTTAAAGCCGCCTCATAAAAACAAAGTACTTGTGACCTCAGCTGCCCCATCTTGTTTTTTCTCCGGTATATCCCCAGTCCCCATAACTATCAAGGAATTCCAGTAAATGATCTGTTCCCTTTGAGATCCAGAATTTAAAGACTTATTGGTCTTGGCATCCCTTCTAAAGTGCTCAAGTTTGTTTCTGGCCAACTGATTTTTCTCCTTTGCAATCCAATGTATCAGCAAATTCCTCTCAGCTCTGCTTTCAAAATATATCAGGAATCAGATCCTTTCTCACACCTCCCTGCCCAAGGATCTGCTTCTCTTGTTCAGATCTCTACAATATCCACCTAATTGGTTTCCCCATGTATCAGTTTGCTGGGGCTGCTCTAGTAAAGCTTAAAAAACAGAAATTTATTCTCCCACAGTTCGGGAGGCTCGAAGTCTGAAATTAAGATATCAGCCATGCTCCTTCTAAAAACTCTAGGAGAGGATCCTTCCTTGCCAATTCTAGCTTTTGAGAGTTCCAGGTGTGGACTGTGGGTTGGCAGCATAATTCCACTCTCTGCCTCCATCTTCACATGACTGGCTTCCTTCTGCATGTCCTTGTATTTTCACATGGCATTCTCCCTGTGTGTGTCTCTGTGTACAAATTTCTTTCTTTTTTTGAGGACACTGATAATGTTGCGTTGTGGGCCACAGTAATGATGTCATTGTAACATCATTTTATCTGCAAAGACTATTTCCAAATAAAGTCACAAGTACTGGGGTTAAGACTTCCACATATCTTTTTTAGGGGATACAATTTAACTCATAGCACCCTTATCTAACACCCTCTCCTTTTCCACATATCTTTTTATAATGTAAATCAGATCATGTCAGCACAGCCTTGTTTAAAATCTACTACGGCTTCTCATTACATATAAAATAAACTCTACATTCCTACTGAATACTTTTTACAATGGCCTGAGACTCTAATGAGTAACCTGGTTCCTGCTGACCTCTTCAACTCCATTTCCTATTGCTCTGCCCCAGCTTACTGCGCTCCAGCCCCACTGGGCTTCTTGCTGTTCCTCAAACTCTCAGAGTACATTCCTGCCTCAAACAGCCCCTCTGCCCGAGATTCTCTCCCTCCACGTAGTCACAAGGCTCACACGTTTGCTTCAGTCAGCTCTCAGCTCCTCAAGTGCCACCTCCTCAGAGCCATCTGTTTCATTTACACCATCATGTGGATTTATTTTCTTAACTGGCTTTATTTTCTCCATAGCACTCATCACTATATGATGTTCTATATCGGAGCTTTGTGCACTGCTCACTGTCTCTTTCCTTCCTAAAATGGAAGTTCCATGAGGGCGGGTTCTTAAATACTGCTATATCTACAGAGTATGGATCACAGCAGATGCTCAGCCGATATTTGGTGAATGAATTAATGAATATGCTGCCTCAACTGGCGATCTTTTCTGTTTTCTTCAACAAAGCCATCTTTTCCTTTTCTTCATAATGCACCACCTTCCCCGCCTTTCACCAGTCCCCTTCCAATGTTGCCATTAGCCGTGTAGAGAATTATTTTGAATGCATAGGGTTTTTTTGGTGTGTGTGTATCCTTGACATTTTCTAGTATTTCCAACAAGACTATTTTTTGAAGCAGTCTCCAAGCCTCTTGTAGTTTGCTGACCTTTAAAATGCTGCCAGGGATGGATTTTTTATTCTGCGATCACTAGTATGCAGTGGTTCATCTTCTATTATCCAAGAATCAGTATCTGTTCTCTCCTTTACATTTCCATTCTCATTTTTCCCTCCAGTCCAGTTAGTTTCTCATCTGGACCATTGCAACAGACTCCCCATCTTCAGATTCTCCCCATCCAATCTATTTTTTTTTTAAGACAACTCTATTGAGATATAATTCACATAATATATATTTCATCTGTTGAAAACATACAATTTAATGACTTGTAATATATTCACAAAATTGTTCGACCAATTTCTTATAATTGCTGAATAATATTCTATTGTGTGGACATACCACAGATTTTTTAAAATGTCTTCTTTGATCAGTTTAGTTAGTGTTTGTACAGGGATTTTTCCATTTCATCTAAGTTATCTAATTTGTTGGCATACAGTTATTAATGGTATCTCCTTATATTCTTTTTACTTCTGTAATGTCAGTAGTAATGTCTCATTTTATTTCTGATTCTAGCAAGTTGAGCCTTATTTTCATTTTTCTCAGTCAGTCTAGCTAACAGTTTGTCAATTTGTTGACCTTTATGAAGAACCAGTTGTTGGTTTCACTGATTCTCTTTATTATTTTTCTAGTCTCTATTTTGTTTCTCTCTGCTCTAACCCTTATTATTTCCGTCCTTTCACTAGCCTAGAGTTTAATTTCTCTTCTTTTTTTGAGTGTCTTAGGTGGAAGTTTACGTTGTTGATTTAAGATCATTATCCTTTTTTAATAGAGGCATTTTAATAAATTTCCATGTAACCACTGATTTAGCTGCATCCCGTAAGTTTTGGTATGTTATATTTTCAATTTCATTCATGCTAATGTGTTTCCTAATTTCCCTTTTGATTTCTTTCTTGATTCATTGGTTGTTTAATTTTCACCAATTTATGAGTTTTCCAGTTTTCTTCTGTTATTGATTTCTAACATTTCCCCTTTATGGTCAGAGAAGATACTATGTATGGTATCTATCTTTTAAAATCTATTGAGACAATTTGTGGCCTAACATGTGGTTTATCCTAGAAAATGTTCCATGTGTACTTGAGAAGAATGTATATGCTATTGTTGTTGGGTAGAGTGTTCTACATGTGTCTCTTAGATCTAGTTGGCATATTGTGTTAAGTCTGCTATTTCTTACTTCTGTCTGGTTGTTCTATTCATTATTGAGAATGGGGTATTAAAGTCTCAAATTATTATTAGAGAGCTCTTTATTTCTCCCTTTATTACTGTCAATTTTTGTTTTATGTATTTTACTGGTCTATTATTAAACACATGAATGTTTATAATTTTTATATCTTCTTGCTGTATTGAGCATTTTATTATACATAAACTTCTTTGTCTCTGGTAAACTCTTCTGATTTAAAGTCTACGTATTCTGATATTTATATAGCATTGAATATTCTTTCCCATCATATCACTTTCAATCTATTGTGTCTTTGGATTCAAAGTGAATCTCTTGTAGATGGCATATATGGCTCATATTTTTTTTTTGCGATCCATTCTGTCAATCTTTGTCTTTTGATTAGAGAATTTAATCCATTAACATTTAAAGTAATTACTGAAAAAGAGGCACTTACTTCTGTCATTTTGCTCTTTTTTTCTACATGCTTTATAACATTTTTGTCCTTCATTTCCTGCATTACTGTCTTCTTTTATGTTTGGTTATTTTTCACAGTGAAACGTATAAATTCTTTTTCCATTTCATTTTGTGTATATTCTTTCTGGTTACCATGGGGATTATTTTTAACATCCTGAAGTTATAACACTCTAATTTGAATTTATACTAACTTAACTTCGATAACATACAAAATCTCTGCTCTTTTAACAGCTCAGTTCCAACCCTTTCAGTTGTTGATGTTACAAAGTTACATCTTTATACATTATGTGTTCAAAATATAAACTAATAATTTTTACTTTAATTCTTAAATTAT